>NC_043987.1:8514486-8634486 GCF_902150065.1 Myripristis murdjan | reverse complement strand
TCATGCTAGGTTGTCGGCAAGGTAGCTAAATATACAAAGTTAGCCTGAAGAAGCCTGACCTCAAGATATCTGAATGACAATGGGTTCTATGGGCACCCACAGGTCTCCCCTTTGCAGACATGCCTTCCTCATGCTGATCTCATGCAGGTTGGGGCAAAAACCTTGCTGCACACAGTACAAATGCGTGTTCTTTTAGCCTGTTGTAAAATGGTGTATTTCTGCACACTGGAGCCTCAACAGTCTTGGAGTTACATAAACTGGGTTTGATTGGAAAGCTGAGTCATTTCATTGTAGGGAGACCTTTTTCTGTAATTTGACATCAATGTATAAACCTATTGTGACCTTTAAGATAATCACAGCTTTATGGAACTTTACATCCACAAACTAGAATACTGTAGAATCGACACCCAAGTATTGTGACAGTAGGAAAGGAGATAAAAATATCGGCCCAGCCCTGGTATTTTCCTCTGTTGCCACAAGCAATTATTAAAAGTTATGAACAGCCCATATTTCTATATTAGCATCACCTCGACCTCGTCATTACTCTCCTTCTTTACAATTCATTTTGGCAGCACTAGTGGCACTGTTTGGTTAAAAAAGCTGCAGGTGTCAACATCTGCTTTCAGCCTGCAATACTCGGTTTTGGTTCACTTCCTATATTAAGGTTGGATTACGTTTTCCCTTGTAGCAAAGCGTGATGCGGTTCTCTTAGCACTGACTTGTCTTGTGGACAATGGCTCACTTTTCTGGTGCAAACCCAAGTTGAATGTGTGTTCCAATCTCTAAATGAACCAAACTAACAGAGTAAACGCACCATGATTCAATTAAAACACACCAAACGGGGCAGGTTTGAGAGCTCCCCTCAGATTCAGAGTCCATTCATCTGACCCAACTCTCTGAAACTGTAATCTGACAGTTCCTACAAATCCATTAAAAGATACAGGGATGGATTGGCTACACCTCCCAAAAAATGTATGTCCCTCAGTAATAACATATTCCCATTACAAACATCAGACTCATGTATTCTGACATACTAGCTTTCATGACAGCTTTAATAATTTTGTTTTTGGCATGCCATCATTCCAGTGTCTTTCATGGTTTTGCTGGAAGCCACTTTATAGTTTCTGGCAGAGCCTCAGACCAGAACAGCTTTATGTGAGGAGGTGCACCTGCTTCATGTTTTATACAGCGATTTCACACGCATTTGAAAATGTACACATTTTTCATGATTTGTCACACAAAAGTAGACATACCGATGTACTGGATTAAATAGAGAGAGGCATATTCAGCATGGCCAATTTCATGTCACACTGCCTTACAATCCAAATGACTCAAAAAATTCAATTCACTGAACTGAATCTTTTTCACTAAATGTTATGTGTATAACTGTGGCGATTCCACAGTCTGCTTTATTTGATGGCCATGTTTTTTGGAGTTTAGTCAGAACAGGGCAGAAATCAATGTGTTCTTGAGTTGTGTGAGTGTGTGTGTGTGTGTGTGTGTGTGTTTGTGTGCCCACCCTGCGTGTCTTCTCCACATCCCCACAGGGCAGTCTCTTGACGAAATCAATGCCAGTTAGTGGGGTGCCAGTAGGCGGCAGCAGTATGGAAGCATCCATCATTAGGTACTCCACATTCAGTGGCTTACTCTGCAACACAAACACACCCACACACACCCACACATAAATACAAACATACACATACACATTAAAAAAACACAAGTTCATTTACGTGATGGTGGTTCATTTACTTTTTTCAGAGGAACAAAAGCAATGCACACATGTAATGTGAAATGATAGCCAACTAACCGTCATGCTCCTGTATTCATCTTCAAACATGTCCAGAAAGATCTCCTCACCCTGTGATGACATCATATAATTAATAACCAATTCGAGACCAGATAGAATGAGTAAAGAAGAGAGAGGATTCAGCCGCAGTGAAACAGCAAGGCTCAAAACTGTCGTGTTCCAGAATACATGAAAATGAAATGAAATGGGAAAAACAAAAAACAAACAAAATAAAAAAAAGGTCAAAACATCTAAAGGCCTTTGTAAAATATTAGAACCACCTTCCTTAGACTGAATTTGACCCACTTTTGCACAATCCAGTCCAACTATTTTCATTATTTATTGAAATAGTTGCTAGTTTTTTATTATATTCTTTCCACACATTCTTCCACTGCTGGCCACTTAACAGCTCCATGTCTTGTTCACGGGCACAATGACAGCAGTATTCCAAACTAAAATAATAAGTCCAACATGGTGTTGAAGGTCCACTCCAGCGATGGTTTGCCCATTAACAACAATTTACCCACATTTTACAGTACAACAACCCATTTTTCCGATCATGTGGGGGTACTAAAGATTTCACATCCAAAGATTTTTAAATATGAACACCCACCTTATAAAGTTCTGCTATTGCAGCTAATAAAGTTATTGTCATTCATAAACCACAGAGCTGATAATTATGTAAAGCATGCCTTTCTCCAGGGACTATTTTCTGGCCAATTTCAAGTCATTAAAACACAACAGTGCTGCTGCTTTTAGGAATACTAATGTGGACGACTTCATTACAGTGATGAAATACTGGTGTGAAGAAAGTCTGAAGTCCCTGAAAGTTCATTTTCATATCGCAGTGGAATGAATGGAAACCAATGGCTGGTTAAAAGGAAAATTCTCTAGTTGTAAAATGTAAAATCTTGCTTTAGGAAAAAAATAGCAGAAATGTTGCAATTACACATTTTCTAAATAGTACCTTAAATATGCAAAATCACTAGTGTGGTTTTTATTGGCAGTGTGTGTATACAACTTGCTCATCTACATTCTACAGCATCACCATTCATGTGTTCAAGGGGAATTCCTAGATGTTGATAACGTCAACAATATGATGTTGGGTAATCCAAACAAGAAATCGGGATTGTCTTCCACATTATACTCTAACATTCATCTTAAAATGGAGTGCTTGTGCAAGTGCCCTGAGTCAAGTAGGATTCTGGGCATTTGTTCCTGTTTACTGCACTGACGAACAATAGTGAATAACTGTTGTCGTCATTTAGTTTTTTTTTTTTTTTTTAAATCTAATACATGATTTGCTTTGGAAAGCCTCCAGAAGATTTCCTGTTTGTCACAGCATACAGGCTGTATTCGCATTTTCCACAACACAATTCTGCCTCTCTTGGCCTTGATCACTTATATAATTACAGCGTGGTTTCCTGGAACCGTTTGCCTCGTCCTCGTAATTGACACCTGACCTGATCTCCAATGTCGCTCAAAGAGAAAGAGAAAGCATTTCATGTCAATGGCATCAATTCGTGTTATCAGGCTGCTCAGGGAACATGGTACACAACAATTGCTACAATGTTGTCGCTGTGTTTGTGCCAACAGGAATAGGCATTTCTGGAAAACTCGCAATTCAGTTCTCAAAGTTTCAGGCAAATTATAATCAATTCCCAGTTACACTCTAACACAGACACACACACACGCAGAAACAGAAATGTCATCTCCTAGGTGGCTGGCAACATTTCGGCAATCAATTGCAATTACTGGATCCCTGTCAAAACAGATGTTGATATTAAATCAGGAAGGGTGTGCTTTAGTCTTGTGGTATGATACTGTTCAGAGTTTGAACTTGTCTACATTGTCTCTTCATCTTTCTCTTAGCTTTCCCAAAATGATTTATTTTATTAAGACTGCCTGACTGCCTCTCACTGTAGCTGATGTTTAAACTGGCAATCCATGACATTCTTGTTTTTTCTGTTCTTTGGGTACAATGCAGTCACTGCCATGATGTTTTTGCACTGCACTTCACAACGACCACTTGGCAATCTAACAGTGTGAGGGTGTAACAGCTTGCCTCTCTAAACACAACTCTGGCTCACTGAACTTTCTTTTTTTTTCCTCTCTCATTTTCTTTTTTTCATTTTCTCACATTTTTTCTGACTGCTCCGTATAGCACTTCAAGCAGAAGAAGAAGAAAAAAAAAAACACTGACTGTGATTACATTTGTCTTGTGTATATTTTGGGTACAAAACAGGCAATTATTTTTCTAAGTTAGGGGTATGCGAGTGTTTGTGTGTGTGCGCAGTTTTACTTGTAACACCCACCTTGTAGAATCTTCGTAGCAAATGCAGACTTTCTTCTCTAGCTCCCTGTAAACAGAAACAGAAAATATATACCATATTCCTTATAGGCAAAACCAGACATGTGACAGATGCATGCCTATGCACGCATAGACACACACATGCACTTTATCTCCTGGGTGGGTGGCAACATTAACTTTAACACACACCTCTTAACCTTTTTCACACAATGAGCTCATGAAGAACAATTATGTTGTATACAAAATGAGTGGCAAATAATGTCTAACAAAATAAACTAAAAATCCAATGAGGTGTCTAATAAAAAAACAAAACAAAAACAGAACGAATTACATCTCATGTAATTTTAATTATGTATTCAAATTCCACAGGTCTATGTACAAAGGAGAGGTAAAACATGTTGGGATACATTTTCAATGAATGGTTAGGTGATAAATAAAGCTCTCTCCCTAACTTCAGAATACATCATGACCTGTATTTCAAGTTCATCCATTTTTGAAACTTCTCAAATTACAGCATGTGGGCACAAGGGTGACCTTGACTGTGAAACCAAATTAATAATAGTTCAGATACAGTCTGACTCACTCCTCTTCATGTGAAACAATGCATGACACATGATAGTATATGATGTGATGTGATATAACTGAAGCTGCTGTGTTGTCTTGTACAACGGGATGCTTTACTGATTAATCAGTTCATAGTAACTGCCAGAGTGCCAGGGAAGTTTTGTGCAATGCTCTTGACATTGTGCTGTGCAGTTTTAGATGAGAAAGCCTTTAACAATGAAAGCTGGAAATGCATGACTAATTTCCTGCAATTCCAGAATAATTAGTAACACGACTAGTCATTTTTCCTGCACAGGGCTGACGACCAGAATTACTAGAATCACTCTCTCCAACAGAATTGCCAGCTCAGCATGATAACAGACAATTAAGGTTGCACAATTTATTGCCTATAATAACATATCACATTTGTAGTTTCCACAAGTTCAACTGCAGAATATTAGCACTGAGGAAGTATTGACAAAATCACCAAGATTACCATTTTAAACATAGTACATCAGAACCAAAGGGTCATTTCATTTATGTGAATCCGTGACAGTGCGGGGAAATCATCAAGGCAAAATCCCCCGCTGATGTTAAGACAATCGTGGGTGAGACTCGGGCCACACAGTGGAAACCAGGTGAATGATTGTGGAAAGCGTGGCTGGGTTTCAATTTACATTGAACTTCAGTCAAAATCAGAAAGTGGATTTAGTCGACAATTAAAACTTGAAAAGACCTGTCACATCATCAGTAAGGCAAAAAGTCCTCCTGTTTAATAAGTACAGAGGGTGGGGAGAATTCCACACAACTGAGAGGAAACAGGAGTCAAACTTTCCAAGAAAGATGGAAGACAGGCACATTGTGAATAATGTGCAGTCCAGGAGGGGTAGAGGGAAGAGAGATGGAAAGGTTAAAAGGAGTACAGGGGGATGAGGAGTCTCAGTGAGGACAGAGTGGTAAGCAAGGGAGAAAAGGGAAGTCAGGCTTGTCCAGGACATAATGCCTGCCACAGTGTATCTGAGGCAAACTCTCTTGGGTCATAACCACTGAGGAGTAGTTACTAAGAAACTCAGCAGTAATGTAGATTCTGAGGAAATGACAGTGTTCGATGAATAAGCTGCCTCTTCTCAAGAGGTCAAAAGAAGTTAATTTGCCATTTGTGATGAGTCACATTGGAATGATGGAACAAAGCCGAGCTTAACATAGATTGGAAGAAGGCTTTCAAAAAAAAAAAAAACACTAATAAAATGTACATTAATATTACTGCATAAAAGAGTTTGCTGGCATCATATCTATCTATCTATCTATCTATCTATCTATTTATATCTTACAAAATTGTCTGTTTAACAGTGGTTTTTCTTGAAATTGAAACATAAACATGCCACATGCCTGGCTAGGAGTGAGTTTGGGTTTTTAGGAAGGGGCAAAAGTGTACCACAGCAAAGGAACGGGTGCAGTGGATTTACAACACAAAACAAAACGAAAACATCATTGTGAAATGAAATGCACTACAATAATTGTTTTGTTTCGATTGTCTCGTACCCATAATCGTCAGAAGCCAAAATTACAACTGAAAAAAAAAAAAAAAAAAAATGAGTAGTTGCCCAGCTCTGCAGCTTGCTGCTCAGAGAAAGTCTCTGGGCTGCAGTGCACAGCCTGACCCTGTCTAACCTGCTAGAATAATTAAACAGTCCAACAGAGGAGGTTAGGGTTGAATTACAAACTCTCAGGGGGGCTGTGCCATCAGTTGTTCCACTCACAACATAATAGGCTTGCAATTTTCTTAATATTTCATTTTAATATTATTTTTTTTAAAATCATTTAGATTTGCCCCCAGCTTTTTTTTTTTTTCATTGAAAGTCAGCTCCAGCTTACTGTGAGACATAACACAAATCAAAGTCTTTATGGCGTGTATTAGGGCCCTGACAGCTGGAAGAAGACGGTAACACATATAGGAAAATAGGAGCCTATGATATTGCTATATACTTGTAGCTATACCTGTAACTAACCATGTTGTACAACTATGAAATATTATGTTAGCTAGCACTTTTCTATCATGCACGATTGTTCTAGGGACAGAAATTATTTTTTACACCAACAGCCAGGCTGCTGAGCATTTGACCCTTGACCTCTACTCTCCTGGTTGTATGGATTGTTGCTCATGTAGAAATTGAAGCTTATTCTACCGCTGTACCAGTTCTTGCTCTTTGTGCACCTGCTCCTGTGTGCAAGTGTTTCTGTGTGTATGCTGTGTTGATGAGTGCATGAGAGATCAGTGAGTGTGTGCTGTACCTCCAGGCACGCCAGGTGGACATCTTTGATGATACAGTGGTTTCCTGACAGTACAGACTGCTTTAGTAAAAGGCAGCTTAGCTCCAGGGTAGCTAGACGCACTTTACCATCTACTCAAGAACACACACACAAAGAGAGAAGCAGGAATAGGTTACCAAGCTGGCTAAACAAACCAAGGATTTTATGAAGCCATGTGTACAATGGTAATAATGTGTATGCAACTAAGGCACCAAACTGTATTCACAACATGACATGCACATTGCAGGGTCCAAAATTAACTCCATTTACCCAACCAGTGTGGGTAGATTTGGGGTTTGAAGGGTAAATAAATTGGGGTCACCAGCCAAATGGCCTGTAAATAATATGGAATTACAGCTTAGGACCAGGTTACATTGCTGTGTTTTTTTTTTTTTTTTTTTTTTATGTGAGTGTGTGCACGCACATGTAGGTTTGTATGTGTGTGTTACCTGGCTGTGCTGCCTGGCTCATAACTCTGATAAGTCTCTCTACCAGCACCAGGCTGTAGGAGGTTCTCTCCTGGTCAGGAACTGGTAGCTGCAGCCGCTCCAAAAGATCACTGTTTATTCCTACAGACACACACCCACACACACATTTGCTGAAAGCTCAATTAGAGAATTTACAGTTGTGTCACAAATCCCCTGGTGGTCACAGGTGGCACAGAGATGTCGTCATGGAGACCCAGTCGAGAATATGTTTTCTGCTGGTAAGACTAAATATAAAACAACTGGGCAAGAAAAGGAGGTCATTGGTGGGTGTAGGTGAATCCAGTGTAAATGAAAGTGAACACTGGCAGATTTTGTTTCCAGATAGGTTACTGTGACTCAGTAAAGCCAAAGTCTGAGTCTATACTTTAAAAAAAAAGTTGTAGCTTGGTAAACCTGAACAGCTAGCTAGTAGTCTCATTTAGTAAAGCAACACATTTTGGGATTGGTGACTTACATTATGTTTCTGGTGCTGTTTAAACGTGGCTTTAGGGTGTAAGGCTGTTTTGCTGTTGGTAAACTAGCCAAATGCAGCTGATACCGCAGTGGAGCTTACTGGGAGAAAGGCGTCAGCACTTTCTCTTAAGACTGCTGCAAATTGTGCAGTATACAAAGAAGTCCTTGGTCTTTCACTTTTAGGTGTTGACAGTGAAACCTGACACTGTATGTTTCTTTTTTTGGATAGCTGAATACTTCTTTTTCCTATAAACCCCTTCCAATGGCCTGCTGACTTACTGTCTATCAGAAGCTGTAGAGGTTTCGGTTCTCAAGCTAGAGTGAAGGTATGGTATCGTATGAAACTTGACGATGTAAGGAATCAATTGATGTCAAGTGTGTCTTGCTAGGTTATTGTAAGTGTATTGACTCTGTGCACAAGACGAGTGACGCACATCCGGTTTCACCAGATAGCGGCACTTCAGTTTCCGGTCTGTGTAATGGCTAAGCCTAACGCTTACATATTCTCCCGGTGCCTCACGGATTTGCCCAGACTAACGATAAACTATGTCCACCGAAACGTTGCTGCCACTTCCCCTGCCCCCAAAAGCAAACGAGAAAAGGGTTTTAAGTTATACATCTCCAGCTATTTGCACAACATCGAAGGTATGTAATTTAGAGAACGTTAGCTAACGGTCGTTAGCTAGCTTTAGCTAACTAACGTAGATGGTTAGCACCAGGCGAATCACACCGTAACGTTTGTTGTGTAAAATGAATGTCGTTTTTGTATCCAGTGGCAAGTTAGCTGACTATACCCCGAGTCAATTGGGGTATTGTAACCATTCCCCGTTATCACTGAAAACTTCAGCTAAATTTTGGCAAGGGAAAGACTAGC
Organism: Myripristis murdjan; assembly: GCF_902150065.1. Taxonomy (NCBI): domain Eukaryota; kingdom Metazoa; phylum Chordata; class Actinopteri; order Holocentriformes; family Holocentridae; genus Myripristis; species Myripristis murdjan. The sequence continues at coordinate 8,625,721 of NC_043987.1, read as the reverse complement.
AGGACCTTGACCTATGCTGACCTCTGACCTCAAGCTGTCTGAATGAAAATGAGTTCGAAGGGCATCCACAGGTCTCCACTTTGCAGACATGCCCACCCTATGCTAATCCCAGGCAGTCTGGGGCAACCCTAACTCTAACCCAGGATTTTGCATGCAGATGTGCAAATGCAAATGTGTTCTTTTGGCCTGTTGTAAAATGTTGTATTGTGTGCGTATTTAAACAGTCTTGGAGTTGGATAATCTGGGTCTGACTGGAAAGCTGAGACTTTTGTAGATTCAATGAGACACATCTGATTCATGTGTGATGATGTTAGCCCCTGTAGTAGCCATTTCATTTTAGTGAGACCATTTTTGCTACTTGCCATCATTATATAAAATGACTGGCGTTAATGTGGTATTTTGGAGGGATTTTTTTTTTTTTTACACCATTTTTATTAATTCTGAGGTGTCCAGAAATGGAGATATTTTGAACCAAATCTGTTTTACAAATGGTGGCAACCAAAGACATGCTGCAACAACTTATGACTTATAATTAAGCATGGGAATTGCCTCATATATTCCCATCATAATGTTCTATCCCTTATACACCCTAAATGAATACAAAAATAAATAGATGCCTAGCCTAAACAAAATGTTTATCGCAGATTTATGACAACAATATCCTGATACACAGTATGAGCTGCACCTCAAATCAAACTTAGACCCTGAGGTCCAAGTTTTCAGATGATTTTTACCACTTTTATGTGGCATCTAGTGTTGACCTTTTATTTGCCCCTTAAGATCTCCTGTCCCCTCACTACATTGGGTCTAAGAAGGGGCTGGAATCGTAAAGGGTTAAACACCACTGTGGCTGAGAATATCTCAGTGATGTCGCTGGATTCCCTTTTGGCTAGCTGGCCGCCGAATAGCAAAAATACAAAAGAAACACCCTGTAATATCACCATTCCCCGTTTTCAAACAGTGTTCCTGTGTTTAGGTTGGAACGTTCGTTGCCTACTACAAGCATTTACACTAACTAGCTTCCACTAAATACACTATGTTAGCTGGTGTATAACTGAAATGTGTAGCAATAGCAAGCTAACAAACTAGCTAACACACATCATCAATAAGAGGTATCAGTGTGGAAATGAGTTATCAGCCAAAACCAGAAAAAGAAACTAACAATCTCTATTCAGTTCTGTTGAGAGAGTCAGTTTTTGTGTTTATAAATGCAGCTAGTTCTTCAGATCAAATGTTGCCCAAGATGGGGACTTCCAATAAGGCTGCCAGAGGGTGTAATACCAATTGAATGCCCCTCAATCGATGTCTTTCATGACAGCCATATTTTTTAAATAGCTTGGTAAACACAGGTGTTATTAATGACATTAATTAAGGATATTTTCCATTTAATTGTCTTTCCAGTGAACCATCATGAACAACAGCAGAAGCCTGGCTCTGTTAGACCTAAATGGAGCAAAATCTTCATTAATGTCATTAGTAACACCTGTGTTCACCTTCTGTTCATGTCCAAATAACTGCTGAAATTGGTGTATTGTGTTCCTGAGAATCCTCAGTGGTTTTCTACCCGCTCAGCTAATCGGCTGCATTCACCTGGGATGCCAGGTGTACATCGGTCCCTAATGAGATAGGATACCACTGCTGGTTTCCATGGTAGCAAAGCCTGCAAAGAAGGGGACTGACAGTGAGCCCTGACAGCAAACATTTCTGTTCAGGATTGTTGATTGTTTTTCTAATTAAACACCTCTGTGCTGTAGTGGTGCAGAGAATATCAGGGTTGGAGGACTGTAAATGTGTGTAAATGTATAAGCTTTTAAGTGTCTGACTGCTGCTGTGAAAATAAAAGCCCTGTGACCCGAACAATGCTACACCCACATATACTGTATGTGTGTACAGTCAGCCTCGCTGTGTACAGATGTGAGTCAGAGTTACCTTTGCTGTGTGAGACAGCATAGAGCAGGCAGAGGACAAACAGGGCATGGTAGTCCTCACTGTTGCAGTCCAGAGCACTGTACACCATGTCTAGAAACGGCCTGGGGAGGAAGAGGATGATGAGAGAGAGAGAGGAAGAGGGAGATAGAGAGATTTAGCATGGTATTTCCGTGTCTTGTCCAATCCTGTTGTTATGCCTAATGTTACCCAAGTTTTGCAACAGGCCCTTTGTGTTTAGTGGTCGTCTACTGACAAATGCTCAGGATACAAACCCAGTCTTGTTCAGACAAGGACTGAAGTCAGCACTACCGTAATTTCCGGACTATAAGCCGCTACTTTTTTCCACACGCTTTGACCCCTGCGGCTTCAACAACAATGCGGCTAATCTATAGATTTTTACGGGCTAACGGCCTCCAGGGGGCGCTCTAGCAGGAAGCGCAAGAGCAAGACAGACAGGTGGAAGAGATAATGCGCCGAGGAAGACGCTAGTTTGCTTGTGTTTTGAACAGTCATTGTGCGCATCATGCACAACATAGATGCACACACCCTCATCATGGAAAACACACGAAGAAATGCATATGTTGCAGCTTTTAAGTTGCGTGATGAAGAGGACAGCACAAGCACAAATTCGCCTCGAGACGAAAGTGACATTGAGAGCAACAATGAAAGAGGGACTGATAAAGTGTGTGACGAAGTCATTCTGAGGCTGTTCAGTTCCGACACTGAAGAAGACGACTTCAGTGGTTTTAGTGTGCAGGAGGAAGATGAAGATAGCGATCAGTGACTTTTCTGGTAGGCAAACGGCCTACGGCTGGTAGGCTGGTTATTTTTTTTTTTTTAAACCAGCCGTGTTACTGCCGTTTTACTGTCGCTGTACTGCCGTGTTACAGGTGCTGCTCGGAAAAAAGCATTTATTTAAGTAAAAATGTAAAAAAAAAAATCTTTCTGTGTAAATATCTCATGTTACAACGTGGACACCTGCGGCTTATAAAGAGGTGCGGCCTATATATGTACAAATTCTTTTTTCTTTGTAAATTTAGTTGGTGCGGCTTATATTCAGGTGCGCTCAATAGTCCGACAATTACGGTATTTTATTTTCATTTCTATTTTTAAGGGCAATCATTTGATACTTCTATTTGTGAGTAGGCCTTCTTCTTTTTTGTGTTTACAATGTGTCTAATGTGAGAATGGCTTGGAATGACATTCATTATAAAGCTTTATAGTTATATACATATACTTATACACATGTAGACCCTTAATACTACAGCCGTAGGTCTATAAATCACAAGACAAGTGGCTTGGAAAGGGGTATTCAGTGAGAGACTAATCTCTTTCCTTTTATGCATTTTTTCCACCGCTACACCATTCTTGCCTTGTGTGGTTAGTACTTTATGGTACTTTATGGGGTTATTCTCTGTAAGTGCTTATCTGTCTGCTTCTGGGTGTGTGCATATGTGTGTATGTACCTGCTCCTCTGAGTATGTGTGCGGGTGGCTGCAGCTGTCTTCTCCTCATCAGTGATGTTCTGTTCCGTCAGCTCTGACACTTTACACTTCTCCATCACCACCATCTCTATCTCTGTGCACGCACACAAGCACACATGCACACACTCAGTCGCTTAGACTACATAAAATGCAAACATGTGGGTGAGGGCATATCTTTTGAAACAAGTTATTCACATTCACATCACGCACACCCTACAGAAACACACTACGCAGATGTGGAAAGAAAAATGGACTCCCATCACCAGTGATAATGAATCTACAGTCTAAAGTGTTTCCCTCTTCTCCTGTTTGCCACAACACAACATGGACGTTTTTTTTTTTTATTATGATAAGTGTGTCATTTTTTGTTCCTCAAACACTAGATGCTGTCACTATTTACTCCTCAGCAGCCTGCAATAACTGTTCACACTTTTGTCCATACAAATCCACTACAAATGATATCAATCCTCTAGACTCAATTAATAACCAATATATTGTTTTGTTCTGACCTGTAATTGCAGTGTTACACTTGGGTACATCAGTCTCATTTTGTAAATGCTGAAATGCTGTGTTAAAAAGCATCATTCCCACAAAATTCATCAAAACGTGATCGTGTTCTAAATACTCTGTGTGATGAACAGATGGATGAATCAAGTGACAGATGAAGACGATGATGAAGATTTCAAGAAACTTAGCAGAAACTTTCAAATGTTTAACGATAAAATTGCAGCCAGTGATGAAAACTAGATCTTTTAAATCACTTTTAAGGCTTTCCAACTCAGTTTCCTTGATGTATCTAAGGACAGGAGGTGGAACAGCTGGCTTCTGCAAGATTACTTTGTACATACAGTCTAACTGGTCCAAGGAGAGAAGGAATCACTTTAGGTCAGTGATGAGCTCACATACAGACTTAAAACACATACACACATTCACAAAGGAGAGTCAGAGACAGGCGGAGAGGTGAGGAGCACAGGGTGGATGGTGTATCACTGTGGAAATGGACTGCTGGCTGCCATGGAAACTGTTGTGGTTGTGATAAATAGTAGTCATGGTAACCACAGGGAAGTGACAAGGTGCCAAACAGGGGAAGACAAGAGGGAGACCTTGTCTCAAAACCGGCCAGAGAGGGCTTTATACTTATATATATAATAATCTTATACATAATCTAACATTATAAACAATTATAACCTTCTGTTTTTCTTTTAGCCCTTTCATGTTTCTTTCTGTATCATGTTTCATCATCACATTATTCTTTATCTTGTTTGTTCACACTGCACTCCTTGCTCTGCTGCATTTCAGAAATCGTGCATGGCCTCAACTACTCCTGATTGTTTTGGCAATTAGCAAACTAATTTTACTGATTAGCCCATTGATTTTTCTTTCTGTACCAATGGAGATGCTGTCACTTAGTCCAATGTAACTGTTATTATATTACTTCCCTGAGTTCGCATATTGGTGGATCATTTACATTGGCTGGGTGGTCTACTGGTTAAGGCCATGATCACATAGGATGTGCCTTTCGGATGCGGCTGTGCACCCTGCTATCAATCGTTTTCAATGGTTTGGCCATGGCAGCTTTTGCCTGCTTCAACCAATGCGCCTTATGTTTTTGACATGGCATGTTTCTGGTGCTTCAAGTTGAACATGTTTCTGCTTCATCAGTGTTGCAATTTACTGAATGTGGTAATTGTGTTTCTTGAGTCTGTGGAAAGCACAGCATAAAGTATAAGCCTTGGTGAGTAAAAAGTATAGTTTTTTGTTTTGGAAGATATCTGAAACAACATTTGTGCCATGGAACAAATTTTGCGATTCCATGTTGGGAACAATTTGACAGTCCAAATGTGCTGCCTCTGATCACAGCCTGAAGAGACTATCCCATTTTCAAAAGATGATGAGTTTGATTATGTCAACGTGTGTCTCTTTCAACAGCTGTGCTCTGTTAAACTGTCCCTGAGCAAGACACAGGACCCTGTCTTCTCATTCATTCACTAGATAAAAAAAAAAAAAAAATGTTAGATGAATGACAAAAATGTAAAACACAATTTATAGCAACTGAACGGAGCACAGCTATAAGTAATCATTTTCCACGTTAGCAGAAGCTGAGGTGTTATCATTTTACTTTTTCCTCTTGTTAATTGTTATAGTCTCTCTGTTGTCAGTTTGGAGAGAAGGGCTGCAGCTGTGGTGGCTGCTGAGTGCATCATGGGAGACTGAGTCTGATCGATGGCAGTGAAGACACACTCACACACAGGCCTGTACTCCTGTGTCCAGTGACACACACACTCACCTTCCGCCGTCTCCCCACTCGCTCTGCTTCCCTTAGAACTCCCACCTCCTCCTCCTCCTCCCTCTGTACCTTTTCCCTTCTCCCTTTCTCGGCCTCCGTCATCCTCCCAGCCCTCCTCTCCTCCCACTCCACCCCCTCCTCCTCCTCCTCCTCCTCCTCCCCCGGCCCTGTCCTCCTCCTCCTCCTCGCCCAGGTTCTTGTAGTTGGGCCGCTTCTGGGTTCGCTTGCGCCCCCGGTGGCGAGAAAGCTCCAGAGAACGCTCCAGGGATTCTGGGGGTTTGGTGAATCGGCGTACACCTCCCGCACTGGCCTGAAAGTCGGGGTCAGACGGGGGAAGAGGGTGAGAGAGGCAGGTCGGCAGGGAAAGAGAAGGGGAGAAACACAAAGTGGGCACAGGAGGGGGGAAACACAGAGACAAATAAAGTGAGAGACTAATGCCTGGCAGCTTTGTCATGATAACCAATATTTCATTTATACCTTGACACAACCAATACCCAGTTTCATAAATGTTTTAATGCCGAGACCAAATGAATTCTGCAAGCTGAACTGCTATATCAGCATCTTGTTTTGAGGTTATAGACATAAGGGCAGCATGCAGACTGCAACAATTAAAAGGAGAAGTAAGGCTTCAACCCATTAGTTAAATATATCAACTTCACTTACACTGCTTGATGAAACTAATATTAGCAGCATTTCACTCCATTAAAGACGCCCAGTTAACAAAAGAAAAAAAAAAAAAAAAAAAGCTTCTTAGTGACTTTTTTAGACATCACTGCACAATTTCATCCAAGTCCCTGATATATTTTGTAAATGGTTTCATTCATTTCAGAGTGTGTGCTCATCAAGCAAAATAGCACGAACTATGCATGTGGGCTGAGTGAGGCAGAAGAAGTGATGAAGTTCAGGAGATGAGGTGAGAGAATGAGCTAAGGGTGAAACTGCTGATAATACAGTGTGACTGTATGTAATGTAATAAAAATTCCAGAAAATACAATCAAATCTTAGGTCCAAAACAATTCATGGAACTATTGGTGGTAAATGTGATAATGCACCACATTATCAGGTAAAATATATTACAAAATCAGATTTTACTGCATTCATTTTTAACTCAATTAGAGGTTATTCTATTATATTTTTATAGTCATTTTTTGCAGAAATTACATTACCAGTAACTGCAAGGTGAGAGGTTTGCGTAGAACTGAAAGGAGGATAGCAAGATGGGATTTTATCAGGTACTGATATTCTGAGGTAAACACACTCAAGAGATTGACTACTTAGAAGAGATTTAACTCAAAGTCCTTTTCCCAGAACACAAATAACACCGCAGCTCTTTACTGGAAGATCTGCAAGCAAAAGCACAGACACACACCGAATACACATGTGCAGACATACATACACAAAAACACACTTACTGAAATACACAAACGCTAGCATACTCTACCTTTCTCTCTCTCTTTTTTCCCCATACAACACACACACACACACACACGGCATTACAATAACACTCTCTTGCTATATTATTTTGATTAAAGGCCAGTAAGACACACAAGCCAGGCAAGATCAATTGACAAGGCCACTACTTGACAAACACACACACACACACACACACACACACACACACACACACACACACAAACAAACACAAATCTGATTAGTGATCAATAAAATCTGTCTTATCTCATCTTATCTTTTCTTTCAGCATACACGCTCCCTCTAGCGCACACACACACACACACGCACGCACAGGAAGGAAACAGCTGGTACTTCATAAATGCTGTGCTGAGAAGTCAACACGTCACCTTACAGTAAAAGCGAGTGGCCTGTTTGTATGTTTTGTAGCCTATGTTCTCAGTTCTCATATCTGTGGGAAATGACAGACCAGTCCGTTACCTCTGAATTTTGGCAGAAAAAAACAAAAAGCAAAAAACAAAAAAAAACGACATCATCTTCAAGCTCAGATTTCTAACCGTTGTATTTTTTCCCCACCCTTTTATGCAGCAGAATGAATAAGTGATGTTTTGTTCTTTAGCTTCAGTCCCCCTTCACTTTGTCCCCCCATCCACCACGAGCAATGAGCTTGTGATGCACAGGGGCCAAAGCTGCTGATCATACAGTGTGATTGTACGTAATGTAATAAAATACCTGAAAAATAAGTACAATAAAATCTTCAACCAAATAATTCATGAAATGATCGGAGGTAAATGTAATAATGCGTCACATTATCAGGTAAATTACATTACAATATTGAATTTTATTGCATTTTTGACTCAATTAGAGGTTATTTTATGATATTTTTATAGTCACTGTTTTGCGTCAATTACATTATCAGTTGCTGCAAGGTGTGAGAGGGGAGTGAAAAGAGGCAACATATTGGATGAGGAGAGCTGGAAGAAGGATAGCAAGAAAGGATTGTATCAGGTACGGATATTCTGAGGTAAACATACTCAAGAGACTGGCTACTTAGAAGTGTCTTAACCACATGTCCTTTTCCTAGAACACAAATATCACTGCAGCTCTTTACTGGAAGACATGCAAGCAAAAGCACAGACACATACTGAATATGCATGTACACACATACATGAACTGTAACATCCGGAGAAACCGCACCAACCAAAAAGCCTTAAATCTGGGCTTGTACATATTCTGCATTTTAAAATGTGCCAGACCTTGCCAGGCCGTATCGCTTTTGACTAGATTAAAAATGTTGGTTAAGGTCGGTGTGATGCATGCCAATAATAACTGGGCAACATGTCAGCTATGCCACATCACTCTATAGTGACACTGTGTCACTGACAACAACAGGATCAAGTCACAAAGACAATATTACAGTTCGCCAAGCAGAAACAAGAGATGAAGCATGATCTGTACTTATACTAGTTCTGAAACTGCATGGAAACAAGACTAGGTCAAAACCTAGTATATGGCGAGATTGCGACTATGTTTAAAAAAGCAGCTCGTTTGGCATCAGCTACGTGAACAGCAGCTGTACTGGACAGCGGTTTTCAAACCTTGATTTTGTATACAGTTAAATAGTGCCTATTTATTTTATATATGACACAATTACTGAGGTCTGGGACTATGGCCATGAATATAACCCTGCCTCAATAAGACCTGGAAGTTAAGTTAGTTAATTGCTAACATGCCCTTGCACAGTTGTGTCATATAAACTTAAACTTCTGGTAAATATGTAGCATACTAATGAAGAATTTTTCACTTTCCTTGTAGAGGGAATGGCGAAACAATGGGGAAACTAAACCCTTTCATGACTTTCTATAACTACATACCAGATTTTCATTACTGTATTTCTGTGGTGTAAGAGATATCATGTCTATATCAACAGTCAGCGGATCAATGGTGTAACTTCATCAATCAGTGAACCAGTCAGTCAGTGACAGCTAGAGATGCATGGAACGCTATACCCGCGGGCACGCGTGGATAATGCATGGTAACTGTGCCTCCCCATAAAGAGAGGCTGTGTAACTGATTATTTAATCTCCAGACACACCGACAGAAACAGTGAAGATGTAATGTTAATTAATGCTCTGTGCTCTGCGCATCCAAAAGTTCACACATACAGTCCAGGTTCATACAGATAAACTGTTTGGAGTGAACCTGCCACCTTCCTGATAAATCCCTTTCTCCAGCATAGCTGTCTAAAAAAACATTTCAGAGGCTCAAAATTTAATTCTGTTTCCCCTGCAGAGTTTCCTTTTTCCTGCCATGGTTATAACTATATTTTTTAGTTTTTAGTTTTTACTGCAGTGACATTACTGTGCACATGGAAATGTTTACAATTACTTACTGAAAGCAGCTGTTGTAATCTTTAAAGTATATTGTTAAAGAAAGCACTCATAACACACAATACAGAAATCACCTGGAAAGCTTGTGCTGCTCTACATAGTACATAAAACCAACACAGCCTACAGGAACATGAAAATGTGGATTGAATTTTTCCTATGGGAGAAAATAATTAATTTGGGTAGATGCTTTATGCGTGCACATGGATTTGGATGGCGTCTGAGTCAATCCATGCATCACTAGTGGTGGACGTTTGCGTTTGTAAGGCTGACCCTGCTGCTGTGGTCCAGCCAAAAAAATGCTACTTAGCCCAATACTTTACACCGGTGAAATTATGAACTGAGACATGAACAGGGTAGAGTGAAGGCTGCGCAACTGACCACCAGGAAGATACAGACAAACTCTAACTGATATTGCCTTCTTGACGTAATGAAAAGCATCATGGTCATCAGGTAATAAAGAAAAGAGTTCAGTGGGCTTGCAAAGTAGGGAGCTGGAGGATTCTGGGATGTACCAGCTTGTGTGGTAATAAACTGCCTTCATTTGTTTGACAATACTTACATAACATTACACAACCATGTTACAAGATACAAAGAGGAAGAGGGCCCGGTATCATACACCGAAACTCGTCTGACCTATTTCACTGTATTTCTTATGCTAATACAAACCACTGAATGCATACACACACACACACACACACACACACACACACTCACACACACACTCACACACACACTCACACACACACTCACACACACACACTCACACACATGCAAACTCGGGGTACAGTATCAGAAACTGTAGACTGTGTAGTCTAATGGGTATGCAGAAACCCTCAGCAGTTTCTCAGCAACACACACTTGCTGGAAGGAGCTGTGTATTATGGGAAAAGCATGCCAAATGAACCGTAGCCATTTTGGCTTTCATTTATTCTGACGTATCACTTTGCTCAATTAAACTGTCTGATCGCTTGATACATGCTTTTTTTAAAAATCCATGTCCTTAACTCATCCCTTGCTCTCTCCCCTCTTCTTTCTCTTCCATCCCTCATTCTCTCTCTCTCCCTTACAAGCCTTTCTCTAAAACCACTTATGCAAAAGTGAAGCATTAAGATAAATTGCTTCCTTTGCCACTTGTTTTTCCAAAATAACCTGAAAAGCTATCTTGATTTGCAGCCACACGGATATGTCTGTGCACCCAGGATTCAGCAGTATCAGACACAAACCACAGACTAGTATCGGTGTGTGTGTGTGTGTGTGTGTGTGTGTGTGTGTGCGCGCGTGCGCATGTGTGTTGCACCTGTTTGCAGACCAAGTTCTGGTAAACCACTCACACTCTGAGCCAATGCTGAGAAATTAATGGAGGTCAAAAAGCATGTGACACAAACCTGCCTATAGACGCGCGTGCGCACGCGCACGCGCACGCACACACACACACACACACACACACACACACACACACACACACACACACACACACAAAGACATACCCACACCTATACTGTTTGCTGTATTCATCTGTACATTTCGCCTAGAAGTGCCCTATTTTGATATGTGGTTGAGCGTGTGTGCACGGGCACCACAAACATCTGCATATGCACCAAAATGAAATAAAACTTACCCACCTGCAAATGCACACACAACATTTCTAACTGGTGCACTTGCAAGTAAGTACGTGTATATAAAAAAAAAATAAAAAAAAATAAAGGAGAGAGCGAATATAAAGGCGCCCTGAACAGGTGAAGAGTGCAACAGCACCTACACCCACAACAGCACACACCGATCTTCTTCCAGGAATGAGATCTGGGTTAGGGGAGCCATCTCGTCAGTGTTCCACCATGTGACCTCATTTCCTGCCACATCACAGACAAACAGGAAGTGCCATCTGACCACCTGCACTGAAACGGAGCCCATGTTTTGTCTGTGTGCTTTTCATCTACAATAAATCAAACAAAAACACCACAACATTTCTATCTGATGTGTGTGTGTGGGTGGGTGAGTGGGGGGATCAAACTCAATAACCAATAAATGCATGCAAAAAGGGAAAAAAAAAACAAAAAAAAAACAACGTAAGTATAGAGTAAGATGATCTCTGTGGCATCAGCAGACACTGGTAGAGTACTAGGGCTTCTTGGAAAGGTTGTGAACTGGGACTGGGTGAGCATGTAGGGTACGACTGAAGAAGCACATGTGCAGTTAACCATCTCCGAATACATAAAACATGAGAAGAAAAAAAAATCTTTCTGTCACTTATCTACCTTCTCCACTCATCTTCTTGGAAACCATATTCCTCATCATTCACTCTAATAGAACGTTTCCATTCCTTTCCATTTAAGTCGAGTCTTTCCAGTGATCCAACATGAACAACAGCATAATATAATAAAACAATATAATGTCATAGTAACACTAGTTGTTCACGTGCTATTTAATGTAAAAAGGCTCCTGTGTAAAAGGCCTATTATATTGATATGTCTAAAATTAATTTGAAAAAGATATGTTTAAAAATACTGTTTGTAGCAGGTTCAAAGTCCATCACACACAGTGAGGAAAACATCAACAAATAAATAGACGTAGCTGCTAGCTTGGGCCTGGTTGGCTGCTCTTGTGGTAGACCAATGCTGTCAATACATCATGCCCTAACTCACATTCACTGAAAAGGTAGGCTGTTTCTTACAACAGCCACAAGTGTCTCTCACACACACACACACACACACACACACACACACAAAGAATAGAGAAAAACCACAGGGGTTCTCAGAAACGCTCACTACCTCAGCACACCCACCTGGCTTTACAAACAGATGGTCAGAGAGACAGAGGGGGAGTCAGAGAGAGAGAGAGAGAGAGAGGAAGAGAGAGAGAGAGTGATAGAGACACAGGGCGAGAGTGATGGATAAAAAGGAAAAGGGAAGGAGTGGCAAAGAATAAGCGGATAGGAGGAAAGGAGGCAGAGAGAAGTCAAAAATGAGAGAGGAAGGGAAACAGATGGGGAAGAGAAGGGGAAAAGATGGGGGAGAGAGAGAAATATTCAACAAATAAAAAAAGAAAACTAGACACATACAGGAAGAGAAAATACAATCCAAAAAATGAGAAGTGGAAGAGTGACAGATTTTGATCCAAAGCCCTGACAGATGAGAAGGAAAGTGGAAGGAGGAAAGGGAGCAAGTGAGAAATGGAAAATAGAAAGGGAGAGCATTGTGGGTGATTTGCATATTTGTACCTTGATGTGGGTGGATCATGGAGAAAACCATGACCCCGCACTCACACAACCACCTACACATTCTACTGGAACTCCACTGTGTGTGTGTGTGCGCACGCATGCATGCACAATGTTGCCTGTGTAGGTGTGCTTGTGTGCGAGTTCCTGTTTGCACTGCGCTGCGCTCCCAGAGTAATGAGTGTGCGCTATACTGTGCAGTCTGTGTGTGTGTGTGTGTGTGTGTGTGTGTATGTGTGAGAAAATGCTCTTGTGAGTGTCAATCTGCTTATGTCTTTTGCTGTGCTTTTGTGCAGCTGTATGTGTCTACATTTGCATGAGCCAGGTCTGTGTGTGTGTGTGTGTGTGTGTGTGTGTGTGTGTGTGTGTGTGTGTGTGTGTGTGTGTGTGTGCGTCTTACCGGGTTCTTGTGTGTGCTGTGTGTGTCCGTCTGTGAGGTGAACACAGACAGGTCTCCATTGAGGATGACATCAGCCAGCGTGTTCACCAGCGGCCGATAGTGGATGATTAGAAACACCTGGTGTACACACACACACATACACATACACACACACACAAAAACAAGGTGATCAACAAGGTGGTGAAATAAAAAAAAAAAAAACAAGAAATGGGTTCAAAACAGAAATATTGCATTATACACATAATAATTATAAGCTTATTTAAGACTGCTCAAACTATTGCACAGTTGAATAAAGCAAAAGCAAGAGCATGCATTAACAAAACACACCTAGTTGAAACTGTGCGTTCCAGCGCAGGAAACTAATCTTTTTCCTTTATCCACAGGCCACAGGGACTGACAAATCCATAGTTTAAGCGCTTTAGTAGTGGCTAATGGTGATTTTCTGCCTCTGTTACCTGTGTGTGTGTGTGTGTGTGTGTGTGTGTGTGTGTGTGTATGTATTGCTTACTTGTGACAGAAGGTAGAGGGACACCTGAGGATTGATCTTTCGCTCTTCAGACTGAAAAACACAAGCATAATGACCATGAGATGTCACACTGCATATTGGAAGAAGAAGGAAAAACGCATTTCTATACCTGACTATAAGCAGAATCTACATAAAATGCATATTGGGCTAAAAGTAACACACATTAGGGGTGGGACTTGTAAATGTGTACACGGTTAGCCAATCATAAACGTTTAGAAAAAACCGCTAACCACATGCACGTTGTTTTTTCATCACGTGACTTTAAGTTCACTTACAAGCTTGATGGCATCCAGCAAAAATAGAAGCCCTGTTTGGCAGTTTTTTGAAAGGAACTTAACTGGAAACACTGACAAGTGTAAACTCTGTAATGCTGAATTAGCTTTTAAGGGTAGCAGCACAGGCTCAATGGTAAACCGCCTGCGGTGGAAACACCCGAGTAGCCTGGGGACAGAGTCTAGCATCAGTGCAGGTGCCAGTGGAGGGCAACAGCAAGCTAGCATCAAGGATTTTATATCCAGAAAATGTGACAAGCCAAGAAACGAAGCAATTACCAACCTAACTGCGGAAATGGTCGCCCTTGACATGCAGCCTGTGTTGATTGTCGACGACGACGTTTTTTACAAACTGATTAAGTATCTTGAGCCAGAGTACAAACTTTAATGCAGGACAGCTTCCTCCCAGGTAACTAAGCTATACCAACATTGCTCCGCTGGAATAAAACGCCTGCTAAATCAAACACTTTATGTGGCGCTGACGACTGACTGCTCGACCTCCCTTAATACAACTTCATACATGACAGTGACCTCCCATTTTCTAGACCAGGAGTGGAATATACAGGCGGGTGTTTTATCTAAGCGAGCCAGGAGAGGAGAGGCGCACCGGAGACAATCTCCACAGGGAATTAAACACTGTGGTGGCTGAGTGGGTGTGGGAGACTGGCTGGGTGAGTCCGTGTGTTCACGATAATGCAGTGAACATTATCAAGGCCAACCAAGACTGCGCCTGGGAATCAGTGTGCTGCTTTGCCCACACTCTTCAGCTTGTCATTCAGGACGGGTTCAAGGCTGTACCGGTCCTGGAGAGCATCATTGGAGCCTGCAGCAAGTTGGTTTCATACTTCCATCATAGCAAAATTGCTACACAAGCTCTCCATGCCAAACAAAAGCCTGCAGCCTACAGACGGTGATGGAGGAGACGGCAGGGTCACAGTTCTTTTAAACATGGTACGAGACTCATTTGATAGAAGATTCCTGCCGTGGGACACTGAGACGGCATCACAGCCTGCTGTTGTGGCTGCAGTTCTCGACCCCCGACACAAAAAGCCGAGGTTCCTGACGCCTGATGTGCGCACTGCTTCTAAGACGCACATGGAAGAAATATTTGAGAAGGAAAAAGAAATTGCCAGAGCAAGACCTGATGAGGAGGAGGCGAAAGAGGAGGAGAGAGAAGATGAACCAGACGCCAAAAAACATAAGACGAGTGCCATGGCTTTTCTCCTGGGAGCGCCCTATCATGTTGAAGAGCAGGAGGAGAACTCGGAATCTGAGTTAGAGCAGTACCATTCCCTCCCGGCTACTCGCCTTGAGTGATGGAAAAAACACCAACAACAATATCCCATCTTGTCAAGACTGTCCAAGACTGCATACCGGCCACTTCCGTGGCGTCAGAGAGAGTTTTCTCCGCATCGGGCCAAGTGGTGTCCAAGTTATGCTCCAGGCTTCAACCAGACAACATTGATAAGTTCATATTCCTGAACAAAAACTTGCCCCAGTATTTATCATAATTAATTACCAGTATAACTATTAGGCCACATAATTAGGCTATACACTACACCCCATTATGGCTGATTAATTTTCATTATTGTTTTGAGCTGATGAATCAAACTTTGGCTATAATGTTTGCATTAGTGATTTATTTTGTAGCCTGCATGAATTTCGTTCTGTTCGTTTTTAAAAGCATAGCCTTTTGTCTGTTTTCCAGACCAGAGAGGCCGTGCAAGAAAAGCAAGACAAAGGCCGTGTAGAATACCGTAGATGGTGAAAAGAAAAAAGCGGCCACTTTGCCGGGACTCATCGTCTCCACGCTCAATTCCTCTTTATGTTGCTTTAAACACGACTGGTTAATAGCTCAGTATTTTTATCTCACATATTGTTCAGTGTGTTTTTTACATTATTAGTGGATGTTCTGTCAGCCAATAGCCTATATCTGCATGTACAATGCCATCCTCGCGTCTGCTTGTTAAAAGAAAAGAATATTTATTTTGTTATTTGAATAGGAACACGTAAAACGCAGTTTATATTTCTCTTTTTGTTTTAGCTTTGTGGATGTAAAAAGTGTTTTTCAATTTAGTTTTACTTTATCCAGCTGCTTTTCCTCCTCAATTATAATTCACTTTAATGACACTATGGAACGTAACGAGACGCAGCTCCCGCTGTGAGTGAGGGATGCAGTTTGCTGTTTAAATTTACAAAACAAATTGTACAAAAACAACATATAATAATAAGGACAATGACAAAAAAGCAGAGCTGAACTGTTAGAATTCACGTGTACACGCAATTATACGGCGCGTGTACACATTTCGAATTTTTTGTACACGTTCCCACCCCTAACACACATAATGAAAAGAAAATAGGATACAAGAAGACCAGCTATTTACAACGACAAAGATTTTAAAAAGATGCATACATGCACACACACAGTTCTACAGTGAGTACAAAGTAACACACTGTCTTGTGGTCTTTCCTTCAGACTCACACACACACACACGGGGTGACATACCATCTCGGGGCTGACCAGTGAGTAGACGTAGAGGGGCAGGAACAGGCGGTTGAGCAGGTGGTCGGTCAGAACATCATTGAGGAATTCACAGTTGATGATGAGGATGTCGTTCAGGTAGTGGAGGTGGTCGAGATGCTCCGCTACCAGGTCACTTAGCTTCCCTCTGTTTCTGTGTCTGAGAAGAAGAGAGAGAGAGAGAAAGAGAGAAAGAATGAGAGGATAAGGGGGAAGAAAAGCTAAGAAAGCAGCGAGGATACTGTTAACACATAATTAAGGCTGCTCGGGGCAAAAACGCTCTTTAAAGTTCCTGAAACATCAGAGGTTTTTCTAGTTTTGCCATGGATGTTCCAGTCTGGAATGTTATTAAAAGATGTTAAAAGGTGGCGGTGGTGCTCATTGCTATTTCACCAGGTTCTGTGTGGGAAATAACATCACCCCTAAAACAAATGAATCATCATTGGCCCAGTGGTTTGGTCAAAACTTTGGATTTTTAGACAAAAGTGTATTATATAAACTGCCAAAAAATGGTGAAAATACCCCACTTTAAGCTAATATAGCCTTGCTAGCAAGCAATCTTTGATTTTTCCAATAGATAGTGTGGTAAATACATTAGATTTAATTCTGTAACTCTGAGTAATTAACCCCAAAGCTATATCTCTGTAAAGCCTAAGCTCTAATGGTGATGAGGTGAATAACAAATGATGACACCAGTAGCCACCAAAGACCAGGCATCCTACTATTCACCATGAGAGGTCATGTTTCACAGACATTGGGGATGGGGTTTAGTTACTCTTTAAAGTAACTAAAGTAAGGGTTTAGTTTACTCTTTTAAAATTTGTCCATGTGGTCTATTTTTGGTTTTATGATATGAAATACATGTCTTTGTGCTCTGTTTAGCTATGATGAATAGAACAATTCCATCAAATTCAATCAATTCTTCTGTGCATTAAGAATCACATTTTGCCCAGCTTGGATGCCTGCCATGGGACAGTGTTCAGGTTTTTCTTCCTGATGGGAAATTGTTTCTCAGCCATGTCTTCAAGTTGCACTGGTCTTGCAGATTTTTTCTCATAGCTCTACTCTTGCATACTCTATGCAATGTAAAGGGACACAACACCTTGGAGTCAAAATGAAACTGCACCTTAGGAGCCTCTTGGTTCCTTAATTTGATGCATTTCTTGTTGAAACAGATCCTGCTGTTTGGGCGGGGCTTAACAAATAGAGAGGCATCTTTCAAAATAGTAAACTGAAGAGACCGGTTGGGATGAGAGAGGCAGTTTAGGTTGATGGCAGCAGCATGATTATTTAAATTAAAAAAAAAAAAAAGATGTTTTTATTGGTTGAGATTTTCATTCACCCTGTTGGTTCAGCATGACATCACCATTTTTAACATTCATTGTCAAAGAGATGAATATTCAGGCATGGAAAATTCGTTCACAAGTTGAAAAGTCATTAATTTCATAGTGACTTTAAATGGACAGCTGGGGCTTGAGGACTGGGTTGAGAAACACTTGTCTAAAGAGCAGCTGAATGATGCTGTCGTTGCAGTCTCAAACCCTAACTTCTTCTGTCAAAGAGGAAACGAGGCTGACATCTAGAGGCCACAGGGAGAATAATGGCCACACTTACTGGGTGACTGGGTGACTAGGCAGGTTGAATAAGTTGTGACTGCCAGAGAAATAAACAGAGAAAAAACATAAACTGGACTTACTCTTCGTCTGTCTGCACACACTTGTCCAGCTCGATGACGTGGCTGCCGATAAACCAGACCAGGTTGCTGAAGTACGGCACGGCCGTCTTGTCTCGGATATAGTGCAGCATGTGCTGGTTGTCCACTAGAGAGGTCAGGGGTGAGTAAGAGGGTTTGTTACCATGGTTACCCACAGGCAACACATATACACACTAGGGATCGACCAATTATCGGTCCCGGCGGATTATCGGGGCCGATATTCAAAGTTTTTCAATAGTCGGTATCATAATTTTAAGGTACATAATAGCCGATATGAAAACCACTCAGATGCTGCTGCTTTTGTTCCACTGAAAAGACAATGGAACAAAATAGTGGGCGAGACAACTTTTCCGATAATATGGTGACAATTTTCATTTTCCTTTTCACTGGATTTGTTTAATTTGGTCTTACAGAAAGACAAATATGTCAATTTGTAGCATGTACCTGCCTTAAGGACAGAAGGGCTACAATTTTCCTTTCAGTTTTACTGAAAGGTATTTATTTAGTTTTGTTTAAATGCTTGTGACACCTTTCACAAGCATTTAAACACAAGAAATCTGATCCATCATCACTGACCTTTAAGTAGATCATTTTACTCATTATATAAGCATAGTTTCCTAGGATTTTTTTGTAATTTATTGGTTATTGGTACATTAATTAAACTTTTGTTAATTTGAAGCCTCGTTTGTGCTGGTGTTTCCAATAATGTAAATTTTGACACAGCAATTTTCAGATTTACTGCATAATTATCAGTGTCCTTGACTAAAATCAGTATCGTATCGGCCCTGAAAAATCAATATCGGTCGATCCCTAATATACTGTCACACGCACCTTGTGACCCATTACCAGAAACGTGACAATTAAATATGAAAAAAACGATTAAAGCCCTTAAAATTGAGAGACAAAATTAATGAAAATTAACCAACCAAATGAATTCAAATTAAGTAAATGAATCGGTCAAGTCAATCCACTGCTAATGCAAATTGGAGACGGGTTGGAAGCACGTGTAAAGCTGGTTCAGTTTCAGACTGAAAAACATGAGGGTGAATTGGGCTTATCACACTGCAGTTAACCCATGACAAACTGGCTTCCAAAGTGCTTTTTGCCTGTTTAATCCTTGACTGAGATGTGAACTCTGGGCTAACTAACATCTAAAGTGGGGCTTTTAGGTATGATCTGAGAATAGCTGTCAGCCAAGAGTTAATACAGGGCTAAAAACTGCAGTGTAAAACACATTAAGTTGGACAGGATGCTAAAAAAGCTGTGAGTGGACTACAATAAACTCAAGGGGTCTAAACTCGATGCAGGAATGAGGTGAAAAGTCTGTTTCCCCCTGTAAGAGGGAGATTGACATTGGGGACATATAGAGACCTCAGGGTAATTAGCAATTGCAAATACTTCCTAGCATTTGGTTGAGTGAGTTCTGCCACATGGGACTATTTCATGAATGCCATAAAGTGGAGGCTATCACAGTAATGTATCTGAGAGTCAGTTTTAGATACCTCACTGGTTTACCGATTTACTGCATAAACATTTGAACATTCCTGATGTAGTAAAACCCACCCACATGGTAGTCTAGAAACAAAATAACCCAAAGAATAATTTGCAAATGCTAACACATGCAGGTCTGATGGACACCTCAGGTCATGACGAAACAGCCAAATCAAACAAACCGATTACACGATGGAAGAAAAGAAAACTTGAGCCAATCACAAGCTGTCACTGTTGGGAGTCACGCTGCCATTCCAGCTTTGTCCATGTGGATGAATTGAGAACTCAAACAGAAGCTGTATACTGATCGAATAACCAAAGTAGCTGATACTGTCAAACCCATCACCAAAACGACAGCCACCATCAGGGGCTGTGGAACAATTAACCCAGAAGAAGGAAACCAAAAAAGGCATGCAGGTTTATCTGCATGTATGTAGGTGGGCGATACAGAATGGGTTACAACAAGAATTACAAAGATATTCATACTGATACATTTATAACAAATAAACTAATAGGAAGAAGTAGGGCTGGGTATCGAAAGAGGACACTGTACAAACTGTCCTGAACAATCAGTGTCGTACATGGAATTATCATCGATTATGAAGGCATCAAAGCCAATCCAAATCAAGCCTAAGAGACGTTATACTGAGAGTACAGAGTACTGAGTACAGTCAAAAAGCGTCGCAGTGATACCCAGCCCTAAGAAGAAGACTAGTGAATGGAACCAACTTACATGAGACTGGAGTTAGGCAGATGGGGCGCGCAGAGGGAGGGAGGGAGGGAGGGAAGGGAGAGAGAGAAGGAGAAGAAGAGTAGGAAGAGTGGTTGAAGAAGAGGAGGAGGAGGAGGAGGGAAAGGGGGAAACAGACACAGGGTTAATGTGAGTACAGGGGTGTAGCTGTGGGGTGGCTGTGGGAAGGTGAAGGCTGGGAAGGACCCTCTAGGTATCTACTGTAAACAAAACACCAACACTGCTGAAAATGGGCAACTTGGCAAGCAATTTTATCTGTTATCTAGTAGGGCTGAACAATTAATCGGATTATTATCGAAACTGCAATATGGCCAAGCGCAATATCCAAAACACAGGAGCTGCAATCTTTTGATAAAGATAAGACGTGTGACAAAACATTGTTGTAAATAAAGTATTATGGTGCTACAGAGATGTCCTGGTTAGGGTTAGTATTATAACTATTATAACTATTTTCCAGATGTAAGAAAACATGGTTGTTTGGTACAGACACCAACAACAATCACACTATCATTATTTTAATAGCTTTTCAGTGAAAATTGTGAAAGTTGAAGTGATTATGAAGTGAAAATTACAATGCAGACATGATCATTCCTACTAAAATCATGTATCATATCAAAATCGCATTTTCTCTAAAAATAATCGCAATGTGATTTTATTGCCATACTGTTCAGCTCTATTATCTAGCCTTATCAAATTTATTTCAGGTTGTTCTCTGTCAAAGGATCTTAATGCACCACACAGATAATTTTGCTGGCATTCATAAATTTCAAATAATGAAATTATTTGCCGGTCCAATAAGATAATTTGACTTAAAATATCCCTGAAATTAGCTTGATAAGTCTGGATACAAGATAAAACCCTTGCTAAGTTGACATTTTTTGCAGAACATATCACAAGGAATCAACACAAAGAGGAAGCATCAAGCATTAAAAAAAAAAAAAATCACAATGCTAAGAAATGACAATTTCCATCACAACATCCTGTCACACATCTCCAGTACATTTTGTATACTGTGATGCTGTTAAGGTAAGACTTGTCAAATAAAAATCTGAGTTATGAAAGGTAAAGTTTTTGCAGTGTCGATGACTGCAACCCCATTGAATTTCTTTTACTACAATAGCGTAGATTGAGCTGATGCTTCCCTCTTTGTCAGATTCCTCACCACATTATTGCCCATGTCTAGCCCAGCAATACATTCCCCACACAGTCAGGTTACTTCAAACAGAGTAAACACTTCTACTAACTATAACCCAGTAGTTAGTAGTGCTAACTGTCATGGTGTAACTGTTGGCTACCCTTCTTCAGTCAATGCAGAGTTTCAGAAACATGACATCTATGACCGACATAAGAATGTGGAGTGGTACAATCAGGACAGGTATGGGCACAGACAGGAAGCCATAGCCGACATGTTGCAGTGACTGCATGTTGAGGTGATGTTATGTATGGTGAAGAGAGGCGAAATTCGTGCAGAAGACTAATCCACTGCGGCCCGCTTTCCCTGGAAACTCCCCTAGAAAGCGCCGAGCCAAATCAAGGAAAGGAAGGAAAGCAGACACAGCGAAGTGCAGGAAGCAACAAAGCCACTGGAGAGGTGCTGCTGGTGGCAAGCTCAGTGCACTACTACTGTGTTGCCACTCCTCCGACAAGAGGATTTCTTTTAAAGTGATGGGCAGAGGGTCTTCTACAGTGGCTTAACCTGGACTGGCTTAAGAGTTAGTGTTAGTGTGTTTGTAAATCTTTCCAATAGGATTTACTTTTTAAGTTTGCTGACTGAAACTGTGTGATATCAATAGTAATAAAGCATGATCAAAACATGAATTAGTATATAATTTTAAATGCAGTCAACAAGTGATGAGAGCAAAATGTGAGGGCAACAGACCGTAGGAGACTTCCATTCAAAAATAAAATTTCTACTATTTGAAAAAATGTACATCTACTCTTCCAAAGTGATTGCTGGCATGAGGGTAAAGGAAGTGAGCGCATTTATGTTTTCTCTGCTGTTAAACTCAACATATTACATTTATTGGCCTCATTTCTTTCCTTTTTTTCATTTAATTTTAAAAACAGTTGCTGATTATACTATGTGAATAACAGGGGGTGACATAATTGGGTTGTTGTAGCAGCAAACAGTGATAAGTTAGAAAGTTAGAATAAAAATAAGAGGCATACATAATAATATAGCAAGAGGAGTTATTTATGAACACACTAGTGCATGGTAAGTAGAGTGAAAAATGTCTTAAAAAATATATGCATATCATAAAAAATATGTGATACAACATAAAGAGTGTTCACAAAAAAAAAAAAAAAAAAAAACAGTATGGAAAAAAAAATCCCTATTATCTTTGAAATACTGCCTGAGGGATTGGGTCATCATTTGAAAAAAAAAAAAAAAAAAAAAAAAAAAAAGATTATGTGAAATATCTAATAAATGACTGGTCATTTACCAAAGCAGTTGGTTGCTTGGACAAAAGCAACTGCCAAGCATCACCAGGATTTGGGTGGCCCTTGACCATATTTACGTACACACGGCAGCTCTTCTGCTGGAAAATAAGCATTTGTGATGCTGCTTCAACTGCAAGGAAAGGATCGCGGGCTGTCTGAATAGTCCAAAGTTTTCCCTGATCGCAAACACAGGCTGTCCCAGAACAAGTCCATCCTGATCATGGAAATCTTCAGGGTGTAACCACCGAGCTGAACACCATCAGACAGGCAGCAGTTTTGAATTTACGTCATCAGTGCTCCAAATGGAAACTAACTACACTGTGCTTCCATAGAGTGACGATATGTCACATAAATGGCAATGAAAAAAAAAAACCTGGAAATTTACAGACCGCAAAAAATGATGATTTATTGTTTTTGTTGTTTGCAAAGCTACTTGCATCAGATATCTTTGTGTAATCCGGCAGACTCTGGGTGTGTATGTATATGTGTGTGTGCGTGGTGGTTTAGTCAAAGCGTTACCTGTTAGTCATGCTCATGCGCCAGAAGCAGCAGCAAGGAGAGGCAAAGAAGATGAAGAGAAACAGTAGGCAGTCCCAGCATCCCGTGTGAGTGTGTGTGTGTTTGCGTCCATGCGTGCTCCTGGCACTCACCTTTGTAGACGTTGAGTGTGATGGTGCGGACTGCGATGCGGACCATGCTTTCAGGGTGGTTGAAAAACTTAATGGCCTCGGTGTACAGGGCAAAGTCATTAGTGTGCTGTGTGTGGGAGACAGAGAGGGGGCGCCGGTGAGCAAGGCACGGCACTGCACAGCTGTGCTGAGGCCACAAACAACCACAGAGAGAGAGAGAGAGAGCGACTGATGGGGACAGACCTGCTTCGTCCTACTCTAATTTTATTAGAAAAGAATACTATCCTCTAAAAGGTGACAATCATTGTCTGGCCCAAATAAGGGATTCTGTTTCCTGCCCTATGACAATGAATAGTGGTGTAAAATGGTTGCCTTTAAGTTTATCCAACCTTAATATCAACTATTAGGAAGGTCCTTCTATCATGCATTTCTTTATTCATTGAGGAGGATTCTGATGGGTTTTAAAACAGCGGTGAGAAAAACTGCTGGCCATACTTTTCCAGCATTCCAGCAGAGTGGATAACACTGCAGCCACACCATCGTTGTTAGAAAAACATTTTTTAAAAATTCAGTAACACATTAAAGTATATAATAACATCATCTTGTCATTTCCTTTTGCGTTATTTTGCCCATTTGAAGAACAGAATAAATCTGGAAAAAATCTGAAACCTCTGGAATAACGACAGCACTTGAGAACACTACAAAATAGCAGAGTGGCCTGCTGTTTTTTTTTTTTTTTTGTATTTATTCAACCTTTATTTAACCAAGAAGTCCCCTGAGACTGAAATCTCTTTTCCAAGGGAGACAGCACACCAGTTAAACAAAACACAGCAGAGAGGGAATACAAACATTAAACAAATTACAGGAAAAAAGGCGAAATCCAGCTCAAATAAGGCAGCTGTATTCCTCAGTCACATACACAGGAAAGCCCGGTTTAATTGAGGACATGTTTGGCATTGGGAATGTGATGTTATACATTCCATTTCTGCTAAAATCCAGATAGAAATTACATTATGGGGCTACTATCAATGTATTCCAACTGTGAGAAATCCTTCCTAGGTCAGCAACAAGATTGTACTTTTTAAGGGAAGACAGGATCTACAGGGACTAAATTACTAGGACAGTATCTATTATTATATTTCTATGAAAGAGAAGGTTTAACCTAAGCTGCTATTGTAATGGTACATTGTTTTTGTACAGCAGATAGTTTGTTGTCTATCCATCACAATAGGCAATGAGCAATTACTGGAAGTTAGTATAAAAATAACAAAAGTAAAGTGAAACACTTTGTCTATCTTGATTAAATAAATACTGTTGGAGTTCACTTAAACCCCACTTAGGGCTTCAACTTATAATAATAGACTGTGTATTAAGTGAAGCATCTATTTAATGGCGCACGTAAGAGCCAACCATATGTCCTCTCTTTAAACTAACAAGCACCTGCTTATTGACAAATCCAGTGCACATTGAGTTTTTTTAATCAAAAGACGAAAACGTTCAGCTGCTGATTCTGAGTGTCTTTGGATGACCAATCCTGAAACATTAGTTTCAATCAGCAAGGGTGGTACTTGTTCCAATTTCAGAGTTTTTTGCTAGCCTACGAAACGACTTTTATTCTCGACAATCCAAGGATAATACTGATAGTTTGCAAAGTAGCAGCACTGCAGCTTTCTGCAGTCATCTCTCTCTCTCTGTCTCTGTGTCAGTGCCTGTTTCTCCACCCGGCCGTTCCTCAGTCGCTGAGACCTCCAGCCAATCACAGCTCAGGGTGGTCAGAGTTCAACAGGTCACCCAGAGGTCACAGCGAACGAAGAAATCTGACCCTGACACCGAAACCAAGCCAGGAATCCAAGTTCCAGCCCATAAAATGACTTGTGTAGATCTGACAGGAACAGGAGAAGCAACAGTGATCAACTGTCCTACATTGCCCTCTGGAGGAAAATGAATTATAAATAGCAATGAATAATTTCTAAACTAAGTACTCTGCTTTTCTGAAGTTGTGGAAAAAATCTTATCAACTGTTTTTTTTTTCCTTTCTTTTTAAACATCTGTCCTCAGACTGACCAAATACCTGCAAAGTTGCTTACAACTCTTGATTCATGTGAGAAATTTCATCCTTTTCTTTGCAAAAAAGCAATTGACTTATTTTTCTTTCGCAAATCTTGTGTGCTAGAATTGATAAGCGATATTAAAAAAAATAAATAAATCAACCACAGGTTATATAACCATATACATGCCTCTCAGATCTACACAGCAGGTCTGGTTTTGGCCTCAGGGGCAAAGCAGAGTGCTACCATCGCCAGTACACCAATAACTTTCCCCAGGACACACAGGCCAGGGTTAGGACTAGTAACACTGCTGAAACAGTAAAGGGTTCAACATCAGCATCGGAGAAGATTACGGTGTTTGGCATTGTTTGGTGCTACCATCTATCTATACACACAGTCACAGTGTCCAAGGGATGTTCCCAATTACTGATTTCCCCTGTTGAATCAGATTCAGCAGCTCAGGTTTACTGTGAACTGATTCTTGAAACTATTTCTAAAAGTTATACATTTTACAAAAACAAAAAAAGCTAAAAGCCACTGCAAAAGACACAAGTTCAGGACTCCATATTGAATATAGTAAACGTTCATCAGCATCAATATGCTGTGTAATATTCCCTGATGGTGCATGCAGCATGTGTCATTATATACAGAATGTATGAATCTATACAGGCTACTGAAGATAAATGTAACCACTGAGGAGAGAAGCTGCTAAATCAACCTTGCTACACTGGAAGCTGCTGTTTGACACAGGAAGTCTGCAGCCCAAGAGCTGTGGGTGAAAATAAATAGCCTGGTAAGACCATGTGAAGGTTCACTCGCAAGTTGAAAAAAAAAAAAACAAAACAAAAAAAACATGCAGTCAAAATTGCTTTGTTAACCCTTGAAACTTTGTCCATTCAACATATTTTAGTGATTCTGATACACAAAACTAACCTTGTGTATCTGTGCAAAATACCAGAACGGAATACTTGTTATAATAAGTTCTTGAATATGTCATTACTACTCATGATGACAGTCTTAACCAACCAATTATTGGCAGACACCACAGTCTGGTTTTCTGTTGAGCTTTTCTGAACTCAGTACAACTACAGCCCATTCAATCCTATTTTAAATTCTTTACTTTGCCATCTCTCACACCTCCATCTCTCTTCTCACAGGTTTCACCTTGCTGTGAAAGATGTGGAAGTTGAATTCAATGGACCGCTATCCCTCCATCACTCATTTTTTCCTTTTCTTCCTGCAACTCATCCTCATCCACCATCTTTAGTCATTTCATTGTTGAAGAAGTTGCCAGTTGTGGCTGATGCATCAGAGTGACAGTTCTCTCCCATCACTAAAATAGGATCTGTAGGCTCCAGATGAGTGGAGCACATACAGCTGAATTCTTCCACTGATTTTTTTAAACCCTTCTTTCTTTCCACATGTGATCTCTGTAGCTCAAGGTGCTGCATGGTTACTCATTCTGAATTTGACTGACATACCCTTATTTTTTCCTCTTTCTCCCTAATGGGTTTCTACTGATTTGCTCCACCACTCCCTTTAGTTCTCTCTCTCTCCCTCTCTCTCTCTGTATCTCTCTCTGTCTCTCAATCTCTCCATGCCTCCCTGGCCTTACCTCGTTGTAGAAGAAGTGCACGGTATGGTTGTTCAGTTTGAGCGACAGCGTCTTGAGGAAGGAGATATAGTAGGCCATGATCTCCTCGTCCGAGAAGTCGAACTTGTGCACGATGATGGAGTTCACGTGGTTGTTGGAGAGCAAATAGTCTGTGAAGAAGAGGAGAGAAGAGAAGACAAGGCAAGAGAAGATTTTTACTGTCCAGCCTTTCTGAAAGACTGACTGAGGGCTGAATTGCATGAGACGTGTTACTTCCAGCAGACAGCAGCCTTTTCTAAGCTTTCAAAGCATTTTGCAGGCTGGTTTTGCATTGCTAGGAACTTCTCATTTTTCAGCTCTAGGTGCCTTATCTTTTTTGAAAGAGTGCCTTGAGTGTTTGAAGATAAAAAAAAAAAAAAGTCCAACTCCGAGGGAGAAGCTTCACTCTGCCACATCAGCTGTACCATTAAGAAAAGTACCCCTGATGTAAAGAGAAAACAGCATCCAGGAGGCATGTTAGTGCTGTATGCCAATTTCACTCTACTGTACTCAAAGTAGCTTTTTAATTAGGAATACTTATAATTCGTAAGTGTTATTTATGTGAAACTCATATTAACCTTACTGTAGCTAGCACAAAAAACACAGCTGGTTGACTGACTGACAGCTGGTCATTAGCTTCTATGGTTGCCTGGCAACAACACAAAAATGCAGCAAGCTGCTCTGCTCTGCAGACATTAAAAAC
Organism: Myripristis murdjan; assembly: GCF_902150065.1. NCBI lineage: Eukaryota > Metazoa > Chordata > Actinopteri > Holocentriformes > Holocentridae > Myripristis > Myripristis murdjan. The sequence goes on along the minus strand of NC_043987.1, from coordinate 8,597,877 downwards.
TAAAAAAAAGAAAAAAGAAAAAGGCAGTGGAGCATGCCTTGTATTGTTCAGCCTTAAAAAAAAAAAACACCCTGTGTGATCAAATCCTTAGGAAGCAACATGTTTGAGACAAAACACACACATACATGCACCGATCTATGTCTATACAAAGACTTACAAAGGGAGGTCTCATGGCTGATGTTCTCAAACAATATGTTGAGGGTCTGGAGGAGCTGGACACACACGTAGCGACCTGACTTCTGACGCAGGATGTTCAGGAAGAAGGCAAACATGTTCTTCTCTAGGAAGAAGCTGAACACAAACGTACATAATACTTTTAGCTTTACAAATAATCATTTCAAGCCATTTCCTCTCTGAGAGTCATTTCTTAGAGCCAAGAGAAGTTTGTGTGTGAGTGTGCGTGTGAGAGAGAGAGAGCTAGAGAGCTAGAGATAGAGAGAGTGAAGCAATGACATACGACATCAATTGCGGGGCTGTTCCTGATAGCAACAGCATCAATATGGTTTAATCAACTGGGTTGCATGGTATGCCTTTCATAACATTTGGCTGTCATACTGAATACGTTCAGATATATGAATACACTTCCTATAAGTCCTGTTAATCCAGTTTGCATGGTATGTATGTCACATAGGTAAGGTATACTTGGATCTAACAAGGGCCTGAGATAGCTGCAGTAGATGCACCTCTCAGAAATGTTGCATGTCAGATCTCACAAATAATGCACAAATTCCACATATTCATTAAAGACCAAAATGTTTCCCATACATATTTCATACAAACAAGTATGTTTTCATAGTGATATGTAAGCTCTGGAGAAGTTTAGAAGCTACGGCTTTGTGCAGAGCTAGCACATCAGGAGCATGTTTGATTGAAAGTTGTTTGTGTTTCTTTGATCAGACTACCTTGAAATCAGAGAGAAATGCGGAAGTTGCCTCACAGCAACAAAGTGATTGGTTTGATTCCCACTCCTTTCAGTGTGGAGTTTGTGTGTTTTCCCTGGGTTTCCACCAGGGGCTGACAAGTCATGTTTGGACTGGGCACTCAAATCGCCTATAGGCATGAACATGCATCTGACGATGATTGTTTATATATCAGTGTCAGAGCAGCTGTGATGGACTGGCAGCCTGTCCAGAGTGTTTACCTGCCTTCCACCCCACCACATGTGGGACAACCTGCAGTCCCCTGTGACTTTCAATGGGAATAAACAAGCGAAGGCAAATTGTTGCAATTGGCTCTCCGCAGGAACCTCCATCCAAAGTAACTGAATCCAGGTGAAGCAACATGCTCTCTACAATGTTAACCATGTGGATCATGCAAACACTTTTAATTTCACTCACATCATGATGGGCCAGTAGGGCACGGTATTGCCAACAACTTCACAATACAATATGCATCATGACACACATTGATGTTAAATATTTTTCCACACATAATTTAGTACAACTGCTAGGCTATTTATTAGAAAACTTTATGTTGGTTAAAAGAACAATTACAGCCCACAGAGATCTTAAAAGTAAAGTAAAATAAAATATTCTGTTTTTGACACAAACTTAAAAGCAGGTATACTGCTTATACCTATATATATATATATATATATATATATATATATATTAGTGGTGTCAAATTATCGCGTTAATTGAGATTAATTAATTACAGTCATATTTAGCGCGTTATGTTTTTTAATCGAGTTAATCTAATTTTTAATCTCTAATTTTACTTTTTATAAAATCGGTTTGTAGGTGTTGGGCTTCCTGTTGGGGGTGGAAAACAATGGTCAGTGACACCCTGAAGTGGACATTGATTGGCTGTCATCGTGTTTGTGCCGGCCTGTCACTGGCCCGGTGGCCTGCCCGTCTTTTTTTTTTTTTTTTTTTTTTTTTTTTTTTTTTAAACAGGTCGCCGGCCAGGCCAATCAGCTGTCGGTCCGGTCCGGCTGGCCTCACCAGTCTGATCTTTTTTTTTTTTTTTTTTAAGTCAGAGAGACAGGCCAGGCCAATCAGAGGCCAGCAACCTGTGAAGAGGTGAAGACATGATTGGTTTGTTTTGATTAACACCCGCCCCAACAGTCCGAGTCCGTTGTAAACAGGCAGCGCATGCTGAGGAGAGGGTGTCGCGACTCGTGTGTATGTGTCTGACTGTGGAGGAGAGGAGAGGAGGTGGAAGAAAAGGTTGCGTGATCGAAGTTAATACATTACCGTATTCATCCGAATATAAGACGATATTTTTTCCATTGAAAATGCCCTGAAAAAACGCCCTCGTCTAATATTGGGGGTCTAAGCAAATATACATGTATTGTGCATATGTAAACCAGTAGGTAAGCTCGCCTGATGCCGCGATTACCGGCGAATGGCCGCATTGCGCAGTCATTGCAGCCGCGTATGAACAAAAATTGATATGGCAGTAGGCTATGTGTGCGCCGCTCACCTGTCAGATCCGGCAGACCAGACCCGGTGCCGCGGCCGGCTCGCCTGATTCCGACCGGTGGCTTTTTTATTCAAACAAGATTTTGTCCATATAATTGTTTTTTTTTTTTTTTTTTTTTTTTTTTTTTTTTCCAAAAAAGGGTCTTGAAAAAGAGGAGTCGTCCCCCCGACCCGCATCGGACTGATCTGCTAGAATAATGTAATGAATTTAAAGGGAAATACCTCAAGTTGAGGGCTTTTCTCAGCAATTTTAGGTGAGATTAAAAAAGAGATTAATTAGATCAATTAATTACAGATCATAATTAATTAATCTCTCAATTTTTTTAATCTCTTGACACCACTAATATATATATATATATTTATATACTGTTATATATCTTATATTCTATATTTACACTTATATTTACACTTCTTTTTCTGGTCTTTTTTTTCGGGGGGGCTTTTTGGCTTATATCGGGACCTGAGTGCTAATTTCGTACCACTAGCATGTAAGTGTGAACTGGTATGACAATAAAGTTCCTTGAATCCTTGAATCCTTGAAATGCCCTTATCTATTTTCTCTTATGCATCAGTGCAACTATAATGCATATTGCTTGACTATAAGCATACATAGTGCATATTGCAAGACTTGTGTCCAAATCCTGACTACCTGGTGTTTGCAAATAAACAAAATGCTCCCATATTTTTGCCTTCAGTTATGCCGTCAATGGACCTTTTTTTGCACCATGCAATGTGTGCCTTTATTTTTCAAGAATGCTGTCAAGGCACTTGCTGTTGTATCAATACTGGCCCATCTGTGCTGATATGTGCATGAACATGGAGTTTGTCACGATATATCACCATATTTTTTTAAGCACAGCCCTACGGGCTGGCCTAAAACTTAGAAAAGCATGTTTGCAACAGTAAGTTTGCCTGTTCAAATGCCTAGAGTGGCAGGTAAAACACAATCAGGAGAGCTGAATGAACAACATTCTTCGCTCCATAAACCATAAAATCACTCTGGAGCAAGACATGTAATCCTCAACTCTACCAGTGAAAGTGCTGAACACTTTCACAATGGTCAAAAACAGAGGGCAGTTGGTTATGTGTGCAACTGCAGGAATTCAAGGCTGAAAAAAGTGTGTGCATATTCATCAAATCTCACCTGTAGAAATGCAGGTTGAAAAAGTAAAGGCAAAAAAAAAAAAAAAAAGATGAAGCTATCACTCTGATCCCAACCCACATGCAACATGGAGGTGAAGGACTTGGTGTTTAAAAAAAGAAATGCTGACTGAGACTTACTCAAACACAGAGCTGTCATTCTGGTCACCCCAGATGAGGATCTCTGTGATGGAGCGGATGGTCTCCACTAGCAGGTTTCTGTTGTGGTCAGTAACCGTGGTGTTTTTAGTCAGGACATGGTACATATACCTGAAAAAGAGATGGGAAAGATGGGAGAAGTGTGGAAGGAAGTACAGAAAGCAAGTCAGGACAGAAAGGGAAAGGTGTGTGCCTGTCTATTACCTGTTGAAAGCAGGTGACATGTCATTAAACGTGGCTTTGCATGACACACCTTATACAACGCCATGGCACACTGTGTTACCACAATCAATTCACTAGACGCTCTTATATAACCTACAGTCCGGGATGTGTGTAACTGGACGAGTGAAACCCTATTTAGCCGTGAAGCTAACAAGCTAGCAAATAAGCTAGCAAAACAAGCTAGTTCACCGGTAAGTCTACCTTACCAAACAAAACAAAAAGGAAATGCCATGACAGCGTTAGCTGGCTTCATTAGTTATCAGGACCGCTGGGCAGCAACACATTTGGCTGCCGTTACCTTCACTGCGGGGCTAACGTTACCGTTGACAGCTCGCTCTCAACCGATGGTGAGAGGCTAACTTAACGTTAGCTTGGAAAACCATGATCTATCTAACGCTAGCTACTCACTTCAAATGGTCCAGGGAGTGGATATTTTTCGTCTTCCCCTGTCCTCCAACCCAGCTCCGTGACCGCCCGAACATGTTTGCGGCTTTAAAGGAGCTGATGCTTTGTCAGGTGCACTGCTGAACCAAAGGTTGGCGTCCCTATCGATCCATTACACCAACTACTACCCCGCACATATCTACAGATAGCTAGTTAGCAAACAGAAGGTGATGGATCAGGCGACAGCAGCAGTGAGGGCTCGTTACGTAATATGCTTAGCGAAAGGGGAGCCGGGATTTGTTGTTTATCTCCGAGGATGAAAGCTGGATGCTGCATACAAAAAAGAATGGAAAAACTACAATATTGACTTCCTTATTTTGCGGTGACGGTTGAAATGCGCGACCTGTCCGCGTGCGAGGGGGACTACACTGATTGACGCTTTACCTGACCAATTATAACAGAGAATGTCAGCGGCGAGCCAATCAGCTGCCGAGGTTTCAGTTGTCGCTTCGTAGTCGGGACTGTTTTGATGCAGTTGGGGGAAAATGTTGGCAGAAAAAAAGCGTTAAAACAACATCAAAGGCGTTGGCGTATGAGTGTTTGATACTATACTAGAATTTGTCCGGTACGGATGCGTCTATATGAGAGCCAAAATAGTCCGTTTATTGATGTTTCGCTGCTCTTTAGAGTCGCGGGCTACTGTTTTTAGCCCCAGGAATCTGGCATGTTGCGAATTCCGCAGCCCCGAGGAACGAATGTCGAGAATGCGTCAAGCTAGCACGATATTTTGATACTCAGTTTATTATTAGCTATGAACGTTACACGTTTAGGCCTATCGTTTTATCTCCTGTGTTCACGTGGACCGTACAGTTAAACATTTTGAGAGTTGTCGTTCAGTCGCTGCTGCGGTCGGACACGGGCCGAAATGGACACCTCAGCACCATCACCCCGAGCACACTTCTAGCGGCGACATTTCCAACTCCAGTCCGCCTCGTCCCGGCTCTGCTGCAACACACATGAATCCAGACCGCGGCTCTCTTTGTTTTCTATGACACACTCAATTTATGCCCAGCTAGATTCGGTGGAATCGCTCTTGGAGGAACTCCCCTATATGTTTTATCTGGGCCTGTTTTTTGTCAACGTCCTGATCCTCTACTATGCCTTTCTGATGGAGTACATTGTCCTGAATGTGGGGATAGTGTTTCTGCCCGAGGACATGGACCAGGCGCTGGTGGACTTAGGGGTGCTGTCCGACCCGGCCTCCGTCCCCTATGACACGGACACGGAGCTGGATGTGTTTGAGGGCTACTTGGAGTGAGGAGGTGCTGATGCAGAGGCCCGGGCTGCATGTGGAGGTGAACACACCCTGGATCAGTGATGAGGGAGGAGACTGGCTCAGAGCGGCTGCTGGGGCTGCCTTCAGGTCGGACAGACATCAGCGTGAAAAAGTAAGCAGGGTATAAAAGAAATGCACCAAAACTAAGGCAACAAAATTCCAAACCTCAATATTTATGTAAGATATCTTGATAGCAACACGATATACGATATGATTATTGTTACTTCAGAAAGTTTTTTTTTGTTTGTTTTTGTTTTTTTATCAGAACAGATCAATCAGTCTTAGGCTAACCCTAACCCCAAATTTAATATGATTGATATCACTGCCTTTTGAGACAATAATAATAATAATAGTATCGTTCAGCCCTAACCAAAACTGTGTCTTTTTTAGGTTTTATTTTCTCTGAGGAATGGAACCTGCACTTGTGCAGATACACTTACAAGACAGAGGCTAACATCCCTCTGATACCTGTGTTCTGTGTCAGCAAATTGGTTTTGGTGGTTCAACTTATATCCCAGATATGACTTCATTAACACAGTTCACCATTTTTATGTTTCTTTTCTCCTTCATTTTTAAGCAAACTTTTTGCCTAATGTGCGAAAGAATACATAACAACATATTGTATAGAATGGGCTAGCTAGCTGCCAGACAGATGGACACATAGACAGTGTTCCTTTTGCTAACTCCATACAGTACAGATTTATTTCCTACGCCGCAGCGGACAGACTCTCACAGAGGGTGAGGCATCCCCAACAAAACAGCAAAACAGGGTGGCCAACCCAGTGACTGAGCTTCACCTCTACGAGGTTGTTACAGTTAACTGAAACTAAACTAAAAACTAAAACTAGGGGTTGTTTTTGTGCTGTAATTATATTGGAATATCTATTCTGACAAACAACCTCCATGTTATACTAGACAAACAAACTAAAACTAATACTGAAACGGATAAAAAACAAAACTAAAACTAAACATACTGGAACAATGAAAACTAAACTGAAACAAGTTAATGTTTAGGTTAGGCATATAGTTGGTTATGGCTAACATTAGGGAAAAGCTGTAGAAAATGAATGAAGCCAATTAAAAATCCTCTTGCTTTGCTGGGGAAAAAAATTGCTCACTGATGGCCAGTTACCCTCTATGATGGACACCTCCCTCCTTAAATGCAGGCAACAACATGAACTTTGTCCCTTGTTACCTCTTTCTCCAAAGTCCATACATAGTTACAATGTATTAGCTCCATGATTTTTTTTCTCTCTCAGAGAACTTTGTCTATGTCTTTCAAAAAATGTTACTTCCACAGAAAATTTGTGTTGTATCAAAATTGAACTTTTGTAGCGTGTTGAGTTGTATACTTACCTGATCTGGTGATGAAATGAGTCCACATGGTGGGGAAATATCTTCATTAGTTGATGAGGATATTTTACCACCACGTGAACTCACGTAACGCCCAGGTAACTATACAACACAACACTCTACTAGTGTTCAACCTGTAAGGGTTTGTTCAATGGCCAATGGCGATATTTAGAGAGAAGGGCAACCTATGGCAGATATATAATTAATCATTGGACTGACTAATTGGTCTGTTTCTACATTCTAGACTGGCAGAAGTGTGAATAGTGATTATCTACTGTAACACTTGTTTCCACATGTGTCTACAGGTTGTCTCATCTCAAGCAAAGGTAGCCTGAGGGAAGATTCAGAACCTCCTGTCAAATGGACAGCGATTGTCTTGGGGGAAGATTTTTCTCTCCTGGTTCAGCTGATAGTGAACCTGACGCCACTTTAAAGCGATTTTCATAGGTCAGACACTGGGGGGCTGGCGTTGCCATCTGAATCCCTCACTTTGGATGCAATAAAGGAGATTGGAATCAAGCAAACGTCGCAGAGGGTGCTGCTCCCTGGAGATGGAAAATGAATGTTGGTGGAGATCTGGGGCGTTGGCCAGGCTGCCTACATCACAGGCAGTTCAGACCCAGCGGCCAATGGTTGTGCTCCGGATCACCCACTGATTACACAAATATCAGACTGATTTACTGTGCGGCTGATTGGCTTTTATGTCAAACGCCTATCCAGTCATTGCAAAATTTGACAACTGACTTGAAATTGAAAGAGTTGAAGTATGCCAGCTGAGTCAGAGCATGTTGTCCTCTGCACAGCTGGCTGTCTCAGAGGTTCTGGCGAAATGCAGGAAAAAAAAAAAAAACGATGTCCATGAAAACCGTAGTATGCCACACACTTAATCACTCTTAGGCCAACTTGTTTTTAATCATTTGTCCTTTTTAATTTTTCAGAATGCAAGAAAAAGCATTTGGAGCGAAAAAGTATCTCATTGCTGCTTGGCAGGCTCACTTATCCTTAAAGCGTGACTTGAAACGTGTCCTCTGCAGTCTTGCGTATGTCTACGTCAGGGATGTACATACACTCAGGAGCACTGTTAGGAACTCGGGGGGCCCAATGACAAAGTGTGACACTGGACACAAGCCGTAAAACTACAGGAAGGCCTTTTGATTAAACCCATGCGGGGCCTTCCTGTAGCTCGTAACGCTGTGAATCACACTCGCCACAGTCATCATTACATGAGTAGGGAGGAATAAGCTAGTCTTTCCTTTGATATGTCCTTGGTTGACCCACACCACCAACCAACTGGGTCAAATTTAATTTCTGTCCACAATAAAAAAAAAAAAAGTATTAAAAGTCAGAGATAAGTTATGACTGCTTTGTCAAGAGCCAGCCAAATATTCAACCGTTCTTAATATGAATAGTGTCAAAGGTAGAAACCTCATTCGAAAGAGAACCTCAGAGCAAGTGCTTCAGATATTTGACTTGTTTAGTTTTCTTTGCATTAATATCTGAAATACTACAAATGTGTCTAAGACACCTAGGTTAGACTCTAAGCATGATCTTTGTTGTGTGTTTTTTTTTTATTTGTTTTAGATGTGAGATTTTTATTTTATTTTATTTTATTTTATTGCACTTTCTCCTTCTACTTTGTGTTCTGAATTAAGAATTCATGGAACATGACTCCACTTACATTAAATGTGTGTTCTTGGCAGCAATAAACTGGATGAAAACAGCTGGATGAAAACATAGCCATGCAGGTCAGATTTTGTAGAGTCAGGTGAGGAGTTCATCCACCTGCTGGGGTATGTTATGCATGCATTGAAGGAAGACTGAGCCATATTGGTTCAGTTTGATTTGTCATATCTCATGCTTTTAATAGGATGGGTCAGTTGAGATGTACTTGACATTTGCAAGCCATGGAAGTGCTTTACATACTGTAAATCTGTGTTCAGAGTCAAACTAAACATTTAATTTGGTGTGTACAGTCCCTCTAAAGCAATACAGCAGAACTTTGCTTTATCTGAACCTCAGATTTCAAAACCAACTCATCTGCCAATTAAGAAATTGTGCCTAATCATTCCAGTTTCTTTCTTTCTTTTTTTTGTTAGCCAATTAAATAACTAAAACTGTACAAAACTGTGACAAAAATATTTCAAAATGTTTGTACATGCATTTTTCCCCCTTTTTAACATGTTTAAGTCTGAAGAAGTTTGTCAAGAGTTTTGATGCCTGTCAGTATTGTGTTATTCTCCCAGACAACCTCACACAAACAAGATTCCTCCGCATTCAGACTTTGCTTCAGATGCCACTCAAAACAACAGTTTGCTCACTCAGCTTCAGTCGGTACATTAGTTAAAGCCAGATGGGTTGTACACAGCAGACAAATTGCTTGAAAACTGTGCACTGGTAACCATTATAATAACACTCTTTGTAGCTACACATGCAGTTTAAAGGTTTGAGTGAAAACTTGGTGCAGCAGTTTGAACTGTCTTAAGAGGGAATTGAGAACAAAAAGATAACAGGAAGACACTGATGCATCATGTCATTATAAACCGATTTCTACATCACAGTCCCTGCAATATACAAGGCACTGTTCTTCAGAGTGAGATGGTATCAGGAAGACTCAACAAATGTGAGGTTTTGAAGGTCGATGCTGATGGAAGTTGCAAATAACTGATATTCTGTGCTGATGTTCAGTGTGTTTCAATTCGGCCATTTTTATGCCCAGAAATTATTTTTCCCAGAATTTCACTCACCAAGATGACAGTGCATCTCAAACAGCGTTTAGACCACAGGACATTTAAAACTCAGGATAATATTATTAATGATAAACATCTTCATGCGTACCTGTATGGAATCTGACAAAAATTGCACATCAGAATGAATTCAAGGGCTTCCAATATCAACAACTAGTATAATGATCAATTCTACTATAAATGTGTAATCAAACTCATGTTATAGGCTGACAACACTGACTGGCCTGTGTTCAGTTTGTAACAAAAGGCCGACACTAATTCCCAGATGTGGGTAATGAGAAGGTAAAAACGGCTTTCCATAATCATCTGAGAAATTGTGGCTTCAGCAGCCAGAAATGTTTTGACTGGGCAGTTTTCGTTTTATAAGAGAGAAGGATTTTGTTTCACTGGTGTCAGTCGCAGGTGAAAGACTCAGTGCTGTTCACACCAGTTCACAGGCCTGATCCCATACTGTGCTGGTCAGGTGTTTTGGTCAGGCTCAGCCGCGGGAAAATCCACGGAAACCCATGAAATTGTATTGAATAGACACTCTGATCGACAGAGGACTGTGATGGATGGCGGCCAGGCTCGAGATCAAGGTCATCAACATACAGCCTTTTACCCAGAGCTTGTATTACTGTCCCTCCACTGCTGTTTCCTCGCAGACATGCACCTGCTAGAATAAGCTATGGATCATAAAGTTTTATTTTCCACTCTGTATTTAATAAACAATGAGTGAATGCCAATGGGTTTTACCTGTCTTATTTTAACTGTTGTCCACTGACATGTCACCGTGCTCTGTGTTTATTTGTAGATAAATGTTAAAGTCAGTGTATTAACAGAAAAGCATTTTTTTCCCCAGTGGACTTATCAGTCTTGTAATGCTTACTGCTGTTAACTGGGTGCCACACAGCATTTTGTCCACAAGAGAGCGCCAGCACACTTCTTAGTAGGGCTTTTCTGAGGCCTTTTGAGACCATAAATTCTAATATCAGTTCAGAAAGCAATGATACAGTGGTGGAAAAATTATTCCAATCATATAACAAAGTATGGAAAAATACATATTTAAAAGTGAAAGTCCTTCATTCAAAATGTTAACTAAGTATTAGTAGTACGATGTAGCTTACTTCAAAGTAAAAGTAATCATTTTGGATAACAGATCTTCCCATAGTATTAACTAACTGGAAGCATTAACCCTTACAAAGTGTGCTTAATATAGCTCTAGCTACTGGCACATTCTGTTGTCTAGATTGAACTAGTAATGCACCAGATTTTATGGGCTGTATGTTTTACATACATGTAAAACCTTATTCTATATAGCTGCCAAATAAAATATATGCGCGCACACACACACACACACACACACACACACACACACACACATAAAGAGCTCCAATTCTCCTCTAGCATTAACATCAGCACAAATACTGTGCATGGGTTTCCATGGCTGAGCAGCTGCATGTAAGCCTTACGTCACCAAGCACAGTGCCAAGTGTCAGATGGAGCGGTGTAAAGGACACCACTGCTGGCCTCTGGACTCTGGAGCAGTGGAATGGCACTTCTCTATCTGGCGGTCTGATAGACGAGTCTGGGTTTGGTGAATGCCAGGAGAACCTTCCCTACCTGACTGCATTGTGCCAACTGTAAAGTTTGCTGGAGGAGGGATAATGCTATGGGCTGGTTTTTCTGGCCCCTCAATTCCAATGAAGGGAAATCTTAATGCTTGAGCTTACCAAGACATTTTGGACAATTCTCTGCTTCCAATTTTCGTGCATCTCAAAAAATTAGAATTTCGTGGAAAAGTTCATTTTTTTCTGTAATTTAATTCAAAAAGCAAAACTTTAATGTATTCTGGATTCATTACACATAAAGTGAAATATTTCAAGCCTTTTTTTGGTTTATTTTAATCTTGATGATAACGGCTCACAGCTCATAAAAATAAAAAATCCAGTATCTCAAAATATTAGAATATTAAATAAGACCAGTCAAAAAAAGGATTTATAATACAGAAATGTTAACATTTTGAAAAATATGTTAATTTATGTACTCAATACTTGGTAGTGCCTTGTTTTGGCATGGCACTGAGGCCAACAGCCTGTGGCTCTGCTGAGGTGTTATGGAAGCCCAGGCTGCTCTGAAAGCGGCCTTCAGCTTGTCTGTATTGTTGGGTCTGGTGTCTCTCATCTTCCTCTTGACAATACTCCATAGATTTTCTAAAGGGTTCAGGTCAGGTGAGTTGGCTGGCCAATCAAGCACAGAAATACTATTGTAAGCACACCAGGTACTAGTAGTTTTGGCACTAGGGGCAGGTGCCAAGTCCTGCTGGAAAAGGAACTCAGCATCTCCATAAAGCTTGTCAGAAGATGGAAGCATGAAGTGCTCTAAAGTCTCATGGTAGACAGCTGAGTGGTCCAAGGCCCTCTTTTCTGATGAAAGCAACTTTTGCATTTCATTTGGAAATCAAGGTCCCAGAGTCTGGAGGAAGAGTGGAGAGGTACAGAATCCAAGTTGCTTCAGGTCCAGTGTGAAGTTTCTGCAGTCGGTGATGATTTGAAGTGCCATGCCAGCAGCAATTTACAATCCATGGCACCCACTCGGTGACACATAACACACACTGATAGTTACCCATTCATGCTTAAGCCTGATTGTGCTGTAACAATTATAATGTAGTGTAATCTCCATGGTGATGGTAGATTTACGCTTAAAACTGTCACATGCGGTTGTTTTCATATCCTCATTTCTAAAATCATCTGCTCAACAGTGGAACAAAAACAGAGGCAAGCTTCTCACACTTTACTTAAATTTACAGCGCATGACAGTACACCAAACTGTTGAACATGTCAGCTTAGAAAAAAAGAAATCAGTCACCATAATTCATTCTTAGTTAATCTGATATGTTTTTGTTTCATGTTCATTGTCTAAAGTCTTATACAAATCTCAGAACAGGCCTAAGGTACTGCAGGGAACACCAGCAATAACCATCTGATGTTGTGGTGATTCCAGTGTAGGATTTCTTTTTCATTTATTTTCCCATCATATCCGTGGAGCACACACAGGTTTGGGTTTCTGATCCAAACTTTAAGAAAGCCAAAGCCTAACTCTGTGTACTGCAACCTGAGAAACTAACCCTTATAAACTAGTGAAACCGGCTATCCATACATGAGAATGCAGAACAGAAACCTACTGGGAAGGAAGTGAAAAGAGACTTTTAGTAAACCAGTAGGCACAACAGAGATAAATATCATCCTGGGACCGTCATCTGATATAATCAAAACAAGTCATGACACCTTTCATACTTGCGTTTCAAACTGATGACGAATTCATCAACAAAAGGAATGGAATTCGATTTCTTTGCACAATCTGTCATAAAATCAGTTTAGTCAAAAATGTGAAGGTACTGTTGAAACACTGCATTTTATTCACACAATAGTGTCAAAAGCATTTTGAAATGCAAAGATACATTTAATTTCCAGCCATAAAAACAATGTAAACAACAGATGTTCAAGTGCAACACACCATCATTCTCTCAAAGAATGAAGCAAGACAGTGTAAGATCTACAGCTGACCTACAGTAACACAAAAGCCGACATCAATACAAAGACAGTAGAAAAATAAGTCATAGTGCAAATATCTGCTACAGGGATCTCTATTGCTGCCATACAAAACCTATAACACTGTGCATACTGAACGCTGCTGAAAAAAATATTTGTTCCCTTGATTGCATTGATTGGAGTATTACATGAAAGTGGCTCAATCTCTCTTTCTTCCTGTTACTGCCTCTCAACTGCACACGCACACACCCAGAGCTTAAGAAAATGTAGTACCTGATATATATAGCAATGTGTAGTGTACACACTAATGGGGTGAATGAGTGCATAAGACAACTTCAGAGCCTCGTCCCGTGGCTTAAACAGGTTTGGAGATACTCTAATGTTCTACTGTGAAAGGATCCGGTGGTCCTGCTGCTGAAGTCTCTCGAAAACTCCGTATGGAATACACTCGTTCCACATCCTGAGAGGAGGAGAGGAGCTTAATTTAGTTAGGTTTGAACAGTGATACAGCAGCAGAAGATAAAATAAAAAAGTGATGACACCAGAGTGAATTTTTGCTCCTGTCCCATCCCACTCCCCTTTTTTTAGAGGAGATATCTACCCAATTAGGCAATGCAATGCTTTTGTTTTGAAGTTCTTTCCATCCCTTTTTTAGTTGACTTTGTGCTCTAATGGACAGTTTTTTATTCACACCATTTTGCCACTAGGTTGGCCCACATTTCTATCGCCGTCAATCTGCACACGTCACAGATGTGGGGTGGCTGCCAGCAACCAGCAGCCAGAAGAGAATGAGAGAGACAACGGAACGACTAGCATTATGTCTAAAATATTGAACATAGTAGAACTGCATAAAAATATATCAACATTGGCCTATTGTTATTACGATTCTCATTCTGTCCCGACTTTTTCCCTATCCCGTCCCAGTCACACGATGCATGGTGAAATCGACTCCCATTGCGAGAGAGCCCCAACAAGTTCCAGTGACCCACAGGATTCCCGAAAAAATATCAGTCACTAATACACACACACAAACACCAAAAAAAAGCAGGTGCCCTCACCTCAAACTCTTCATCCATGGGCAGTTTTTCAAACTAGCTCCCAAGCTCTGCGCTCCAACGTCTGTCAGCTTGTTAAACTTCACACTGTGGAGAAAAATAAAAATAAAAGGTTACACTTTACAGAACAAAGTAGAGATGCAGAGCTCTACTTCCTTGACTGTGTATGGTGGATGGCAAAGCTTTGTGCTGGTGATGTGGCACTTTTATTGGGTGCACTTAGGATTTCCTTTTTTGTCTGTGTTCATAGTATTTTCATTTCGAAGGAACTTCAGGAACTTGACTGCATGGCGATGGGTAGAGAAACGCAGCGGGGGCTGTGTCAGTAATGCAGTGGAGAGCTATTCTGGTTCTGTAGCTATCCACAGTTTGCACTCACACCGCCCTCCATCTCAGACCAGGTGCAAAGGTATTTTTGTGGCTTTACCAAGTATTGCACGCATGAACACATCCTGTTCAAAAGCTTTTCAGGCGTGCAACGCTTGTTTATTCAAAGTACTCGTCAAAATATTGTGGAGGTTAGGGTTGTGCAATATGTCAAAATCTTCCTGGAGGCCACAATCACCCAGTCAGTCAGAAATAACCAACATATTTGTGCTACCATGACACAGCAGCAAAGGTGAGGCATTTTGATGTTCCCATGAATTGACCTAACATGGCTTCCTGTAAAACAAAGTATCTTAAATAGTGTCATCATCCTGCACTAGTGTGTGCAAATTAAAATTTTAACTGCTAAAACCCCAACACATCTTTAAACATCCTCTGTCATTCACCTGTCCCTCCAAATAAACTTGTGTTTCTCTCCCAAAGTGATATCCTATTGGGTTAGAGTTTGGAGTTTTGTCCTACTGGTTTATACTTGTGAGTGTCCCACCCAAACATCCTATTTAAAGAGGAAATACATCAAATCAAGAAAGTAAGAGCCCATTTTATGGCATCTTTAAACCACTATAATAAGACATTTAAATCAGAATAAAAACTATCCACTATTAACCAATTTAGATCATTCCTGATATATTCATCCCATCACCCATCCACAGAAGACGTGCCTGTTAGCAAGGCACTAAAAACCTTCCTACTGTCTCATGACAAGCTCCTCTGCAGATCAGATGGCTAGGAGGGCCAGATAAAGGCCAACAATTACAGACAGACACAACATTTACAAATGGGTGACAAGTTAGGGGAAACAGTTAAGGGAAAGTGTTTTAGTAAGTTGCTGGGCCACCACGAGCCACCAGAGCAGCTTCAGTGCTCACTGGCATAGATTCTCCAAGTCTCTGGAACTCCACTGGAAGGATGGAAGACCGATAAAAGATATCTCCTCATTTGGTGTTTTGATGATGGTGGTGGAGAGCGCTGTAAAATATATTGCTGTAAAATCTGCCACAGGCTTTCAGTTGGGTTCGGTTGTGGTGAGTGTGAAATGCAAATGATTCACATCACAAATGATTCACATTTGCATCATTTGCACCACATTATGTTGGTCTTTCCACTAGTTTGTCATCCGTCTGTATTTCTCCCATATGGAAATTCAATTGGCTCAGCAGCAGCACACACAAGACATCAAATGTTATGAATGCAAATGTGAAATCTTACTCAAGGTCGGTGAGAGAGGTCATGTGAGACAGGACAGCAGCAAGGCTCTCTGCTCCACCATCGGAAATGGCATTGCTGTAGAGACTGAAAAACACACAGAAAGGTTAAGTGAAACTATGTTGGTGCATGTATGTGCTATCTATTCACCTGTTTGTGGTTTATTTGCCTATGTGGGCTTTTTTAGGTTGGTGTTTGTGTGCATGCGTCTATATTTGTGTACCTTAGACGGTGCAGAGAGGGCAGGGTCTTCAGTGCGGGTGCTAGTCTCTGCACCCCGTGGTCTCCTATACAGTTCTGAGACAGACTGGAAAACAGCAGGAGAGAAGACACACATTTCACACCCATTCATAGAGACTTTTGACTTGAATAGAATTGTGTGGTTAAATAAAGAAAAAATGAAATTCGGTATAATGTCAGTGGGACAACTGACTGAACTGAACTGATTCTAAGTACCATTAAAAACAACAACCACACAGTATGAACTTTTTCTGGAAAGGTGGATTGATCCAGAGTGACACTTTGCTACTGATCCAAGCTCGTCGATGAATGTTTCAAATGGGTAAAAATTATATTAATAATGCAATTGATTTTTATGAAGGCATGGCATTTTTTTTCTGGCATGTATTTATAGGCAAAATAAAACTGTTCTCATTGCAAAAAGAAAATATGAACTGCAAGGGACTTTCAAGGAAAAATTCCGACAAAAAAAAATCTGTGTTGAAAAATTTTGCATGAGGGATGCTAATGAGGAGATATGATAGAACTAAGGCAAAGAATGTATTTATCACACATAATGAATCTGTATTACTTACCTTAGTACCTCCAGAGAAGGAAGTGAAACTAAAGCCTCAGCCAGCTGCTCTGCTCCTCTGTCTCCTATCTTATTTTTCTCAAGACTGTCGTAGGACAGAGAGAGAGAGAGAGACAAAGAGAGAGCGAGATAGTGAGTGAGAAAGAGATAGATACACTCTAATACATTACTAGGAACACAAACACTCTATGGAGGTAGTAATGACAGAGAGCTAGATGCACAAAGTGTGTGTACTGACTCTAGGTGCTGTAGGTTGTGTAGGCCTGGCAGAAGCTCCCACAGTTTTGGAAGAGCCAGGGGACCATTCTCCAGTCCCAGCCTGTAGGAAAACAACACATCATCATCATCATCATCATCATCATCATCATCATCATCATCATCATCATCATCATCACAAGCACAGTTTTATTGATGGGTTTGTTAAAGTTTCAGAGCTACTCACTCCAGCTCCAATTTGTGTAGCTCTCTGACTGCGGGCACACCCTCTGCAAGGATGGAGTCTGATTGGCTGGAACTACAACAGAACAAAACACACACATTCCAGTCAATACAGAGTTAGGATGCATGATGCAAAGCATATCAGTTTGTGTGTTTTGGGTCTAGTTCTAGTTCATAATTTTGTACCCTTCCTATTGATCAAATAATTTATGTGAGAGAGCAAATAATGTACATATAACAAAAATGTGAGAATAGCTATGTGTATCTGTGTTTGTGTGTGTGTGTGCGTGTGTGCGTGTGTGCATGTGTGTGTGTGTGTGTGTGTGTGTGTGGCTTTACCTGTGCGAGAGTCTTCTCTGCATGTGTATGCTGACCAGCTTTGCCAGGTGCTCTATGTGACAGACCTGAGTGGCTTTCAAAGGGTTGATCTTGAATTTGGACACCGCCCCTTCAAGAAGCCCCTCTTCCCCACTTTGCCCTAGCTCCTCCCACAGGTTGATGACATCAGCAATGCATGCCCTGGAAGACACCCAAAGGTTCAGTCAAAAAACTGGGCAGCGAAAACAGTGCTGTGCATTTTAATAACCTCAGTTAATCTTAATTGTACCACTGTCCTCGGGCCAATCCATGGAGTATCATTAGTGCCCCTTTTGAGGCAATTGTGTATGTGTATTATAACTGATACCTGTATGTGTTGATGTTGGAGAGTTCCATCATTGCTCTGAGCCCAGCGATCTGTATCCCAGTGTCCTCAAGTCCCAAACAAAACCTTTTGCCTTCAGCTCCAGCCTGTTCTAGAACCTTCCGCACCACAAATGCGTCCGGCGGGCCAAGCGGAACTCCACGGAATGTCAGAACCTCCGGGAGCTTTCTTGCAAGGTGACCGGCCAATCGCATGCCACCACTGTCTCTACTGCCGTTGCCACATGTGGCACTAGCCTCGTGAACATAATGACACACATCCAGTATCTGGGCTGGGCTCAGGTCGGCATTGCAATGCCCCTCTAGGTGTTGTGTTACTGAGACCCGCTTGGCGAGAACTGTATCCTTGGAGAGTACATCTGAGCCTAAGTGTCTCTGCAGCTGTGTCCGGCTGGGGAATAGCAGGCCGATGGCGAATCGCTGAGTGAGCTCAAGCTCCTCCCTTTGAGGTCGGCGACGCCCCCTCGGGCCTGACGGGGAGGGCAGGACCTGGGGCAGGAAAGTGCGTTCTGCTACAGTCCTGGAGAGAGGGAAAGTAAGATAAAGAGAGAACCAAAGAGCAAGTGAGAGGAAGTCAGTGAGGATGACACAGAGAAAGCGAAAGAGAAAAAGAGGTAGAGGAAGAGACAGAGAGAGTGAAAAAAATTTATGCTACCTCAAAACCCAAAAAGGCATGATGATCTCCATCATGAGAGTAGTTTTCGTTTCCTTATATTTTCATCAGTGGTAACAATGACACAAAATTATTAAGCATTCTTCAAGGACCACATAGAATGGAGCAGGTTTTCTGCTGTATGTTTATTGTTTATCATCAGTTTCCTCATCTGCTCTCTTTTCCTGCACATGCTCAGAATGACTCTACATAGTAGTAACTGAACGGTCAGAAACCAAAATACTGTACAAATATAAAAATACTGCATAATGGACTGTGGAACTTAAGTTGTTGTCTGGGGAATCAATAACTCAAACTGTTGTACTTTACCTTGACAGAGACAGGTGGACCCCTGCCAGGAAACTCTGCAGAAAGGGGTTGGCCCATGACAAGATGTGGTCACCACTGAACTCATCATCTTTGCTGTCCATCCTCTCTCTGTTTCTCGTAAATTCTCCACTTTCTCCTTTTCCCACAATCCCTCTTTCCTCCTCGTCTCTGCCCTCTATTCCTCCCCCATCTCTTTCACCAGTTGTGACACCCTTCACCCTTCTCATACGATGAGAGTGGAATAGTCCTGTCCTGATGCCGACCCCTCTAAGTCTTGCAGGGATTGTTTGTCCTGTGGGAAGGAGGGAGGAGTTGCCTTTCACCCCTTCCCAGGCCAAAGAGCTGAGCTTGGACACTAATTCTCTCTCCTGTGTTCTGTCCACTTCACTCTCTTCATTCTTCTCTCCATCCATTTCATCTTCCTCTCTCAACTCTGCCACCTTTGCTGTGTGGGCACGCAAACGAGTGCGTAGCCTTCTTCTGACTTTGGCCTGACTATTTTTATGGCACCTTTGTGCATGAGTGCTGCCTGGCATTTGTGTCTGGGGTTCCTCTTGACCGTTTGTCTCTTGAGCTTTATCACATGTTTGTGCCCTCCTACACTCACATTCCATTTTAAGCCAAAGCACCTGACGACAGAGTCCGGTCAATGTTCTTGGTAGGTCATCTGAACCTTTGGACTGTTCTATGACCAAGCAAACCAGACGACACAGTCCAGGGTTCCAGCAGAGGCTGAGAAGATAGCTGCTGTTCTTCAGGCGGTCCATTGCTGAGGCTTTGAGGGCAGGATCAGTGAAGTACTGGGACACATAGGTCTCTACATCTGTGGAGGTGAAGCCACAGACCTCCAGAAGCCTGTCCGACCGCCGTAGGAGCTGGCTGGCATTGCCTCTTGGTCGGGTAGAGATCAGAAGAGTGCAGCCTGGAAGGACAACCCTCTGCAGGATAGCAGAGTACAACTGTCTTACTGTGTAGATCTGTTTCTTACTGTCCTTCAGTAGTGATGTTGCCAAGTCTTTTTCCTGAGTCTGGAGTAACACTTCATAGTCCCTCAACTCTTCAAATCCATCAAAGATGATTAGCACGCGCTTTGGGGCCGCAAGGACCTGAGTGAAGACAGAGTTGGGGTCCAGGCAGTAAGGGGCCGAGGACGACAGCTCGAGTAGGAGGGTCTGAAGGCTAAAGGTTGGCTCATTTAGACTGAGAGCTTTGCCATCCAATAAGAAGACAAAGTCAAACTGGGGGAGACAGTCGTTGGACCAGTCATGACACAGCTTCTTGATCAAAGTGGTCTTTCCCATGCTGGCATTGCCAAGTAACAGAACAGTACGTTTTGGTTTGGCTTCGGTTGGACCCTCAAAGATCTGAGAAGAGACAATTCACAATGTTAGTACCAGTGCTACCAATTTTTATGCCCAAATTCAAAAGCTGAGCTGCACTGAATTTCTACATGTTTTGCTGCAACACTTTATGATATCTGTTCAAGATTTTTTTTATCTTATAATATAATCATTTGAAATTGTGTCAGTAGAAATTGACTTTGCTCTGACCTGACTCCGCCCCAGGGAGCTTTTTTGCCGCTCTGCATCTCCCACAATGGCCAGCTCCTTGTCCAGGGATTTGTTTGTATTCTTAGCACAGCGAAGGATTGATCTCTCGACCAACTGCACATCCACATAATGAGATGTCAGACTCAGGTCTGCCTCCATTTCCTGACTCTGCAGCATGTGAGCTTTGGCTTGCTGAATGTAGTCCTTCACACTCTCTGAAAAAGAATAATACCAAGCTGCTTTTCACAGAACATAATCCGCATTTCCAAGAAACTGCAGGTGATATTTACAATAAGATTCAGGTGTGGTAACCATATAAAAGAGATGACAATATGCCATATGGTAACATACGTGGAATATCTATGACAGGTGGGGATTGACACTGAGGGCGAGGCGATTCTTTACAAGGGGAGGCCTCTGAAACACAACAATTAGACAAGTCATGATAAGTCATGCAATATAGTAATAACCATAGAATAGTGGCTCTCAAGGAAATACAGCTTAAGAACCACTATAGGTAGAAATGCTTTATAAACAGACCTTTTTCACAGCAGCCATTTGGACATGAATAGCAGTTAAACACTGGAGTTTTCAATGACATGAATGAAAGTTCTGTTGCATTTAGACCTAACAGAGCCAGGGTCTTGGTGCTGTTCATGCTGACTCACTGGAAAGACTGTGCTACACTTGCTATTTCATGCGAAAATGTCTGTAATGAAACAGGTCTACTGATTGACGTGGAATCAGGTAAACAACAGATGGCAAATGGGGTGTCATTATTGTGGATGAAAGTAGGAAGGTAAAATCAGACAAAACCAGCAAATTGTGCAGGAACTGCCATCCAAAGTTCAAATATGTTTAACTTTGTACAACCACATGCTATGTAGCGCATCAAAAACAGAAAACATTTGTACAACGTGTGTGCAAAGAGAAACCGATAATCAAGGTGCAACAATATGCAAAATTATATAACCCGCATCTGAAGGCCTAGAGAGATATTAACACAGTATGCAAAGTATGCAAAGGCAGGCTATAGGAATTTTATAGCTATATGAATGACTGGTATTACTATAATAACAATATAAATATATAAAACAAACACAAGCCAATTTTGTACAATATATTTTTAGCTTTTTTTTTTTGCAAACAGTACATCACCATAGCAACCCATTGCCCTGTAGTGTTCTGCTGTTCATCTCACAGTTTGTTGTTCTTCAGTTTATTGACAACAGTCATGTACCACCTCCCTGATTCCAGCTGAACGCAGCACTAGATGTTGGAGATTGTCCCCAGATCTGATACTCACCTGTATTGGGGGAGAGCGGTGGGGCTAAGGGGGGAGACAGGGCTTTGCTGGCAGTGTCTGATAGAGATCCTGGGGGAGATGAACCCATGACCGCTGGAGCTACTGCACCACCAACTACAAAAACAGGAGAGGAGAGGATTAGGGAGCTGCATTCATGCAAACATACGTTCACAGCTACTGGTGGAGAGAGTGTAGCAAGTTGCACTATGGGTGTATGGAGATGCTTCCCAGTTGATGGATGACTATACAATAGTCTTACCCATTCATTTCTTATGGTGGTCATTTTTGACTGGGAACACACAAAACACAGTATTTTGAACAACAATGTTCACTAAACCACTCAAAATTCAATGAAAGTGATGATCAACAATTTTATATGTTCAAATGCCTAGTGTGGAGGATATCATAAGGCCTTGAGGCAATACGATGAAAAACACAATTTTTATGATTAATTTAAGTTTCAAATTGGTCAGATTTGACCCAAACACTGGAGGAGAAACTTTGATTTCTTTTTATTGGAACAACGAGTTGGGCTACATGTTTTTGATGTCTGTTGACAGCAAAAGAGCTCACAACAGGTTGACCTGAATACATTAGTATGTTTTGCATCAATTTAAGGCTCATTTATGCTCAATGCATATATGCATAAGGATGGAGCCCTCTGAGCTGCCCTCTGGTGGATTTATTGCTTTACATCCATGCCAGTGTAAAGAACACATGAATGTATGTTGGCAGTGATGGTTGCAGTGTTTGACATGAAGGTGTTAATTTTTGTACTGAATGAAATGACTAAGGCTAAATGAGCCTTCATTTTCTTAGACAAACACACCAGAGAAAATACCACAATGTGCAAGACGATGCACGGTCCCCACTTCCTGTTCCAGCAGGCCCCAGGCACAACAACAATACAGCAGTGTCACACGCAATATTTCCTGCTTGCATGTTGCATGTTCTTAGATTTTATAGAGAGGAAGATAATTAAAGCCACATAACAATAAGTAGATTGAGTTCTGAAATTAATCTCACAATTCTGACTTTATTCTCTGGATTCTGAACTCTGTCAGAACTCTTTTTTTTTTTTTTGTGCAGGCCTAATCTTCTTCCCTACTTACCAGCAGCATTTGAATTTGCATCACTAGCTAAACCAACAAAACTAACAAGCTAAGTAGCTTGTTACTGCAAAAAAAGTACTCTGATTACTGTGACTGGTTACTTCATCGCCACCCCCAATACTGCACATGCCAGATCAGTGTTTCACTCACCTGGGGAAAGGGGTGGCACTTGGCGTTTGCAGGGTGGTGAGGGAGCAGGCACTGTATGGGAGACATGGACACATGTACATATAACATACACATTTAATAAGAGAGTGACTATGCACACACACACACACACACACACACAAACATGAACACATACTCACCCAATATGTATGTAGGTGTGGTCGGTGTATTGGGCAGTGGAAGTCTGATTAGCGGGTGGGGAGAAAGCCTCAGTGTTGGGACAAGGTGACATCCTGGAGAGTTGTGGACCGTGATGAACTGGATGGAGGGAGGCAGCTGTACGATTTGGGGTGGAGGAGTGGAGGGGGCCTCCTTCCCTGCTGGGTGAAGATCTGCCACTGTGTTACCACCTGGGAAACAACCAGAGGCAACACTCCCTTCACTTTCTGTCAACAAGCCATACTAACCTTGGGCGTATCGAGGAGGTACTCCGACTAAGGAAAACAAACAGATATTTCAACTTCTCTAGAAATAACAGAGGATTTTGAATCAAATAATATTGTTTGACCAGTAAAGCCTTCAAATAAACGAGGGGAACTGAGGGGCTGAGAACCCCTGAATGATCCTTAAACCACACCAAAGTAGCAGACTTTAACCTTTACGGGGACCTCCAAAGGTGAACAAAGCAAAAACAGAAGAATTTTCAATAATAGCTAAAATAATAATGAGGAAAGAACCTTGAATAACACTTGATCCCAAAATTTTCAGGTGCATTATATCATTTTCCAACCTAATTGCAAACAGTTCTTGCAGCTGCACCGTCAACACCCAACCTCTGTGGCCTGAAAAGGTGTTTATAATTTTAAGTGAGTATCTATGTTCAGACTTCAGTTCTGGGGATGCACAAAGGCCAGTTTGTGAATATGTGACCTTGTTGTTTGCCATGTATCGGTGGTTGTTTTGCTAAAAAGAGGGATCCTCCCAAATGACTATGTCAGTAATGCTAAACCCATGCATCGCCAAAGAGTAAATAATTCAGGCATTAGAAATGCTTACTCTCCCATCAATCTTGAAGGAGAATTTCAGGTTTAAGAAACCACATCCTAAATAAGATGGATTTAAGCTCTCATTTATTTAGCATGCTTGCAATGGAGCATCTTTGCTTCCTGCAGAACATCTTTCAGATGGCTTTCACCCAGCAGCAGCAAAACAAGACTGCTACTAATCTGATTTCTAACAGGCTTCGTATGAGGTAGAAGTTCCTGTTTTGGTTTTGTCTGTGACTGCTGATCTGATGACCTCAAAATTAAAACTCTTTGTTCCTCTAGGCACAGTCCAAAGCTGTGGAGGAACTAAGATCAGGCGTGTCCAGTCTACATCCCTTTCACACCCACGCCTCTAAGGTGCAACACATCAACTATAAGCAATCAGCATTTTGTTTACATTCATAGCCTCTGGTTAACAGATAGCACTAGCTGTAAAAATAGCACTGTGCACCAAAGAAAATATTAATTCTAATTAGGGATGGCACAATTTTTCCAAATCCACAATTCAGTTTGACTTTTGAGCCAGGATTTGATTTATTTATTTATTTATTTTTTCCCATCACTGAAGATTAGGCCATTATCAGACTATCAAATCTTGATTTGTAAAGATCAACTGATCATTGGTTTTACGTCCTGACAACTGTTATTTACATTTTTAAATTCTTCTTTAAAAAGAAAATCCACATATCAAGGGTGATGTAACACATCTTTCTGCTAAAATCACATGTCCTGGCTTTGTTCCCCTTTGTAATGTCTGATTGCGTCATCCTAACATCATTGGTGCCGACATGTATAACAACAACAATGACAACAATGTATGACATTGTCATAGCTGGTGTGTTTGGATTGTGCACGGTGTAGATTCCTTTTTGCCAGCACCCTAAAGTTAGCCTCTACGTCTGGAGTTCAGCCCCCAGGGAGACAGGTGACAGACTCTCTAAGGACCAGGACAAACTCCGAGTTGTCTGCCGGTGAAACTAAGCTACATCGTTGCTGTGAGTTTGAAAGGATGCTAAACTATTAGTGTTAGCAGGCTATTGGGCTAGCAGGCTATGGACGAGGAAGCAGAAAAAAAAAAAAAAAAAAAAAAAAAAAACTGGGAGAATCACAAACCTGCAAGTGATTTCAGAGGTTGAAAACTGAGCATGAATTTCCATCAGTTTTCGATTTAGAATATGTATAATTCTCCGCAGGCCTGATGGCATGAAGTTGACTCAAATCTTTGAAGAGTTACACTTTACAAAATCATTGCAAATTCACAGATATATAACACAAATATGGCACATGGCATTATATATCACAAAGACATATAGCAAAGGAAAACAACTCTTTCTTGGGATAATTTAGCTAGATTTGTACAGTGCAGCAATGAAATGACCAGATCTCCAAGATTGTACATTTATTAATATCATAGTATTCTTTAGTTATTAGAGTATCCACCGATAGGCTACATTGAAATTTTTGTGTCAGAATTTTAATGGTTGGTGGCCCTTGTACTACAAACAATGGTAATAAATAACTACCAGCAATGCTATAAACACGATGTGGTAGCAGGCATGATGTGTTCTTAGCATTATATTATAGTTTGTTTTAGACCAGAAGGCCAGGAATAAAGCCCTGGACTTGCACAGTCACTCTGTGCTTTGCTGAGCGTGGAATTGAATTCCTGAAGCCTGTAATTACACAAACAATAACACAGCATTTCCAGTAAGGAAATGAGAGAGGACACTGGCTAATTGGGAGTGTCTTGAAATTCCACCAGGCGGGGAATGCTATTTTGAAAAGATCACAGATCTCAGCACCTGCACAGGTAACTGTTGAATCATTGGCGGTCAACAAACTTACATTATGGTTATTTTGTGTTATGTGCTTTCAGATGTTTGCCAGCTGTATAATGTGATAATTCCCTTCAAACCTGCACTAATCTAATGGAATCTTACCTTTATTGGTGACTGGCTCGGCCCGTGTAGATCTGCTCTTTTTCTGACCTGGAATGGAAGGAATTTATTGTAGGTTTGATGATTAAAAGGCTGAAACAAGTGCATGCAAAAAAAAAAACAAAACAAAAAAAAAACAAATAAAGATTGAAATAAAGACTTGTGAGATGTTGCGAGTGGCTTAATGGGCTAAAATTTGTAATGCTGTGCCTTTTAATTTCCTGTTTTTCATGGTCGATGGCATAGAAATGTCATAAAAGAGTAAACAGGCAGGAGCAGACACTATTTTACAAAACAAAGACGCTGATCACCTGCTCCTTTCTGCCGTTTTTGGGACGGGGCGCTGTCGTCGGTACGTTGTTCTGATCTGGCAACTTGGAAAGAAAAAAAAAACAGGGAGAAAATGAAACAATAAAAAAATAACAACACAATAAATAACTAACACAAACAAGTAGAACAGCTTTGAGACTGATGTTTGTTGTTTAGTCAGAGTAATAAGTGACTGAATGAAACTACATTTGCTTATTCACAAGTTCAAGCCTTCCACAACTTTGCGCTCGGGATCCCAAAATGGACAATCTGATATCAAAACTTGAATCTTAGAAATATTTCTAATCAGTTTAAACAAATTCAACAGTGATGGTAATTTAAAAAAAATCTAGTGCCAAGCTCACAAGACACAGATTTTATGACATCCCCCTGACATGAGCATCATACCCTGACACATCAACATCACACTCTGTCTCCTGTGATTTACATGTCACCACATATTTCCGGTCTCAGCATGGGGTCGTTTGCCAGAAAAAAAACAGGTATCACTGCATTATATATGGCATCAAGCTTTCCAATATATTTACATCAACATCATATCCTTTCACGTCAACATGTCACGTTGTTCCATTGATTTGAATGTTACAGGTCACTGGGTATTTCCATTAGTAGTACAGGGTCGTCTGCCAAAAAAGGGTATGTATGGTATCAACCTTTCTAATTTTACTTTTACCTTTAAAACATATATTTTAATAAGCAACTTTTTACTTTCTAAAAAGTATAAGCTTTGCCTTTAGACAGATGTGCATGTATTTTATCAAATTACACAGCGATTTTTGACCTTGCTGGATCCCTGGGTGTTACATTTATCCAGCATACAAAGGAATTAGGTGTTATCATGAAAAAAAAAAAAAAACCACCAATATTTTGTGCTGGTGGTATCGTAAAGATTAGAGAAACAACTTCAAGGCCAGTTCTTCAAATCCCCAAACTTCTGGGAAATGCAGAGAGATATACACAAGCCCAGTTACTCCAGTGCAGCTGCTCAGTGGCCAACATTTGAACACTGTGGTTGTGCCCAGCTGCTCAGTATAACCACATTTAAAGGTTAAAACTGTGGTTAGACAGAGGTTAAAAAATCGGCTGTGTTCCACATGACAACTGCAAGTGACCGATAGTGAGTTTCAGTTAGTAGATTTTAGTTAGCGGCTGGTTATCTACCTCTGCGTCGCTTTCGTCTGATAGGTGTATCATCTGTTTGTCTCTGTTGGACGTCATCTGGGCTGGCCAGTACGGTTGGCACCTCAACATCACCTGTGACTATGGAACAGGAAGTGAAAGTGAGTGCGGCCCACAGACAGATCAGATGTTACATATAACAGAAGTGGGTGATGTTCGCCCACAGTTACTAAAATTTGTTGTGACTATATTGCCTATTTGCTGAATCTGCCTCGATATGCCTGCAGTGAAACCCCTAACTCAACTAACCTGAACCCTTTTAGGCCTCTCTTGCCAAGAGCTGTACTGGGATTTATGACAACGCCACAGACACACTGTCTCAACATAGCTGATATACTCACACTTTTCACTGTTGAACTGAAAAAGGAACACAAAAGGCACACAAAATGCAGAAGTATAGAGGGTAGCCTTTAAGGCCGCTGTGGTTTGCAACATCCTCCAAGATATGCTTTCAGTGTTGCCTCTTTAATCACAAGAAAACAGCCTCTTGTTGCCAGGACACACACTTCAATATGGAAGTATTTGATGTGTTAATTGATATGACCAATGGCAAATGGGTCACGCCCTTCCACAGGGAGGTCAGAGGTCAACCTTCACCTCTCAGGGAGTCAGCAGCTTGAGGACACTTCAGAAGGGTTGACAGCAACTATAGCATGGGTTTGAACTAGGGATGCACCAATACCACTTTTTCACTGCCAATACCAATACAATACAAAAACTTGAGATATCATCCAACAGCAAGCACAGGTCTAACCGGTAACTTTCACTCAACACAAGGATTGAATTTTATGAAATCCCCCTTACATCAGCGTCATACCATGTCACATGAACATCCCACTCTGTCTTTTGTTATTTAAATGTGGCGGTTCATGTCATATTTCCAGTCTCCGTATGAGGTCATTTGCCAGAAAAATGGGGAACCTCTGCACTATATATGGCATCAACCTTTCTGATATATTTCCGGTAGCGGTATGGGGTCATCTTCCAAAAAAGGAGGGTATGTAGGTTATCAATGTTTCTAAACAAAATGTGTATCTTTAAAAGATATATTTTACAATAATATGCACTATAAGTTTCTTTTTCAGACATATGCGCATGTTTTTTTTCATATTACACCATGACTTTTGCCATAAATGGACTGCATTTCAGTAGCGCTTTTGTAGTTTTGGCAGCGGCTACTATGCAAGGTGCTAAGCTGCCCATCAGGAGCGGTTAGTGATTCAGTGTCTTGCTCAAGGACACTTTGACAGACTCTCAGGAGCCTGGGATCAAACCAGGAACCCTCAGATTACCAGATGACTGCTCTACCTTGTGAGCCACACTTCCCCCTTTTGATCTTAATTGTTGGACCCCAGTGCCTTATATTTATCCAGCACACAAAGGAATTAAGTGTAACCATTACAAAAAAAAAAAAAAAAAAAAAAAAAAAAAAAAAAAAAAAACACCAAAACTTTGCTCTGGTGGTTAGAGGAACAACTTTAAAGTCAGTTCTTCAAATCGCCAAACTTCTGGGAAATGCAGAAAGGTTCTATGAGGCCTACATGAGAGGACTGTGTCCAGCTGCCCAGTATAGCCACAGTTAAAGGTACCAATTTAACCTGAATCCCCAACTTTTGAGAAATACAGGCTCCTGTGTGCCCAAAACTGAGAAAATCACAATCTTGAAATCTTGGGGGAAAAAAAAAAAAAAAAAAAAAAAAAAAAAAAAAAAAAAATCCAGGTAATGACATCCCCTTCCTGAGAGAGAAACCCACCTCACTGTCAGTTTCAACCTCCAGTGGACTGAGGACTGTCACATGATGAAAACACTGTAATATCAAATATACATTTCACTGATCCATCTACTTTTCTGTCTATGCCTCTGCGTGTCTTGCTCTGCCATCTAAATTTAGATAATGAAAGTAAAGATGATCAGGATTAGGGGGTTTTGTATGGTTTTAGTCCTTCTCTTTTCTGAAGTCCCTCTCACCCACTGCCTGTCACATGTTTGAAGAAGTAATAAAAAAAAAGACATACTTACCACTGTTGTCTTGTTCTTCTTCAAAATTCCACCTTGCCAAGTCAAAGAGATCTTGATCTAGGTGTGAATAACAGATAAAGGGAATCAGTCAAAGGCTCCTGCTCAGTCTGTGTGTGCTCCAGTGTGTGTGTGTCTGGTTGACTTTGTGCATGTGCAAGTGAGCATGTGCATGCATGTTTTTTTTTTCTGGGACTTACCTGTAAAGGTATTCAGGTATTGCAGGCATTGTTCGACATCTAAATCTGCGGACAAAAACACAAATAATGAGGATTATGAGATGAAACCTTTTCATCATTTAGTTTGCACCCATTCTTGTTTTCACTCATATTTAGCCATTATGCATTTTAAATTGCACAATTCTTGGCACTGAGATGTTGTCTGCTTTCCTGAATTCATTATTTGTCTCAATATTTGAAAGCTGCACTAGACAAGATTTGTCTGAAGAACTCTCCACATCTCATCAGTCTGAATCACAAAGTGGGGCTGCAACAGAAAAGACCATCCTGTCCCAACTAAGTCAGGGCCTACAGATTCATCCTGCTGGACTTTTTGCTTCTATCATCCCTTTTCTATCTTTTGGTATAAAATAACACAGAAAGACAAAGTTGCTTTTTATTCACATTATTTCACATTGCATTCGTTCTGAGTACTGAGGTTTACAATTTCCTCAAACAGTTGCCTGTGGCTGCCAAAGTACAAAGTTAACTAGTGCAGCTTTGATCAGTCTGGGTCAAACAGAGCAGCAAAAAGTTAATATCCTCATGTGGGACACAAGTTATAACAAGCAAACAACATCCTGATTATACAGTTGTCCGTCCAGTCAGAATGCTTGATGCCTATACACTAACAACCCTGTCTCCTAGAAATTACACACTCATACAACTAAACTGCATTTTCGATTACTTTTCGAAGGGAATGTGTTTTGTAGTGGATCATGTTTGCAGTCAGGATGGTGGATGGGTCAAACAGCATCATATAATATGATTTTAAGAAAGGAGAGCTAAGAAAGGAGGAGTTCAAGTTCAGGTTCAGTTTATACAGATCCCTTAACTGTAACAAATGGTTTTACAAGCCCACAGCTTATAGACAAAGGGACACCCCTTGACCTGGACCCTCATAGTGGACAAGAATAAAATCCCCAAAAACCCCGACAGGGAGGAAACAAATAGAAAAAATCTTGGGAAGAACTACCATAAGATAGAAGCCCCTTCCAGGCCAGCCAGGAGTGCAATGGGTGCCAAGTGTATAATTATTAGCTTTAATCAAGTACAATCAAATTATCAATTACACATTTCTTTATCCCCAGACTGAATAAATCTAGGCAGTTTGCAACTGAGCATGACATCTAGGATGAGATTCAGCACCTTCAGTTCTGTGAAATGGTTTTCTTTTTATCCAAATTAGGAATTAGCAGCTGCCAAACCTGCAGTTCAGATATGAAGGGTCTATCTCACAAGTGAAAGTAAAAGGGATCATGAGACTGCCGGCGGTTTAGGTGCAGCAGTTGCAGTAATGTGCACGTTAAATCAAACGTGCACATAAATGGCGGTTAAGAGAGCTGAGCAATGAGGCGAATCTCTTGCTCTACTGCCTAACCGTCATTCCAAACCTCACCTAAGGCCACAAGCTCTAAACAGTAGCCAAAAGAATGACATTGTAATTACAAGCAGCCATAATGAAGCTTCTCTGGTGACTGGCATCGCTCTTGGTAGCAGGGTCAAATCAAGTAGAACCTCTGTGCCAAGCGGCCATTGCTCTACATTGAGTTTACACCAAATGGCTTGGGCACCTCTGTGTTTTAGAGGCATTCCTATCTGGGACAGGACCCTGGGGCTTAGGACACACTGCATGTCTGTAGAAGTTCACAGTCATCCTGATCATGATTATCGACAATGGCGGGGACTTCCACAGTTCCAACGTCCCCACACAGCTTTAATACCTGGAACTCCCCACCAGTCAGTGTGAAGAAGCTTCTTGGATGAGAAGTGAAACGTCTTTGAGAATCTACAGACAAGTCCAGTTAACCTCAATTCACCTCACATATTAAACGGACTTATCCCAGCTCTCCTGGAATAACCTGGGCATCCCTTAAGAGAAAGTCACTGCAGAAAAGAAATTCTGGGTTGCTCTGTTGCCCTGTTGCCACTGAAAATCTTACCCAGATTTGCGACATAACCTCAGAGCATCACTGAGCAACAAAAATCTCCACCCCCATGGTATTATCCCCTCATTTTGACCAGCCATCTCTTGAACCATAAATACTAGATTACAGGAAATATCTAATCAAGTTACATCTTCAAAGCTTTATTTGGGTTCAAGGCTAGACCAGGACCTTTTTCATTGTGAAAAAGGTCCTTGTGAAGTGTTTCACAAGCATCTAAAAAACCAGAAGCAAAGTTTGCATGAAATGCCTCTCTGCTTCTTCACACCGATAGATGCTCTCAAGCCAGGTGATTGTGATGTTTTTTTTTTTTTTTAACTCCGATCTGACAGCTGCTCCTGGCTATAGCTGAATCAGTTGATCTTTATCAACATACAACACAATCAGACTGGGTGACACAAGCACCTTCCAGTAGCGAGATTTAGCACCACTTACCTGGTAGATCTCCATAGTCAGGGGAAGGAGGTTGGTCCAAACCTATCTCCTGCAACACGGCACCTGGACACACACACACACACACACACGCAGATACAGTGAGTGTGAGAGGAGGAGAGGTGGAGAGAGACATATGCCCCTTTTCCACCAAAAAACACCTGGTGCTAGTTTGGAGCTGGTGCTAGAGTCGGTGCTTAACTGGTGCCAACAAAGAACCGGTTTGCTTTTCCACCGGCCAAGAGCCAAGCGGAGCCAAGTCAGAGCCACGCCATTACATCATCGTAAAATGTGATCACGTGGGTGTGCGAGACGCTTGCTCGGAATCACAATAACAAACATGGACGACCCACTGTAGCGATGCAAATACTGCTCGTGTGTTTACAAGCCTACATTGCGGTCCAGAGGCGAAAAACGCAATTATTGCCGGCTGCCCGTTGTATTCGTGGTCGGAACGAACGGTGAGTATGTTTAGCTTTACGTTTATAGCGTTCGCTGTTCCCGTTTGAGTCTGTAAGTCCGCCCACCAATGACGCAGTGGGTCGCGTCATTGGTTCTTTCTCTGGCTCCTGTTTAGCCCCTGAACTGATGCTAAGCCAGGCACGGGCTCCGAACCAGCCCTGGAACCGATTTGGTGGAAAAGGGGTAATTGTCCTTTAAATGCACATAAACACATTCATACAGGCTTACCTGGTAGGTTTCCATAGTCAGGGGAATGAAGTAGGTCCAAATCTACCCGCTGCAACATGGGACCTGATGACATCACATGCACAGACACATACATGCACACACACACACAGACACACACACACACACACACACACACAGTGAGTGTGAGAGGTGGAGAGATACATAGTCCTTTAAATGCACATAAACATATTCATAAGGCTTACCTGGTAGATCTCCATAATCAGGGGAGGGAGGTAGGTCCATATCTACCCCCTGCAACATGGGACCTGATAACATTATATGCACACACACACACACACACACACACGCATACAGTGAGTGCGAGAGGAAGAGAGGTGGAGGAAGACATAGTCCTTTAAGTGCACATAAACATATTCATAAGGCTTACCTGGTAGATCTCCATAATCAGGGGAAGGAGGTAGGTCCAAATCTATGTCCTGCAACATGGCACCTGATAACATCATATGCGCGCACACGCACGCACGCACGCACACACACACACACACACACGCACGCACGCACGCACGCACGCACGCACGCACGCACGCACGCACGCACGCACGCACGCACACACACACACACACACACACACTGTCATTTAACTGCACATAAAAATATTCATACAGGGGCAAACTGAAAGATTGCCAAGGCACTTAACTGGGGTTGCATTGAATAGTCTATTGAAGTGCTGGTTAACTTTTTATTGACTTGAAGCAGTAACTCTCAGTGATTGAAGGAATGCTTATCACCATTGTCAAAATATCCCTTTGTGTGTCATCATTGTGATGGGCATTTTGCCCAGTTTCACCAATGGCAGTGAAGCTGTTCATGATGCCCTATGTTTGTGGCAAATGCTTTTCACTTCCTGAATGCACCATAAAGAGTTGTTCACATTGTTGGCTATGCTCTCTTCTAAAAGCATTAAGGAAAGGCATATCATGGGAAGTGAATGTTTCAGGCACATGTAATCCTCGGAATCACCTTCACCAAACCTTTTGACCATAATAGTCTACAGCTTATGCCTTTGTAACGCTAGGATTTAAAATTCTCATTTCAGTTTTTTTGGTGCATGCCTTCTTTTTTTTTATTCTTTTTTTTTTCCCACAATGTATTTAATAGCCAGCATCATTATATACACAATGAAATACAGCAGTGCATCTCACAGTACAGCTCTTGAAAGTATACCTGCATGCACATGAACCTACATACAGTCAAAACTCATATATAAAAATAAATAAACAAATAAGTAAATGCCAAAAGTAACAAAACAAATAAGTAAAAAACAGTAAAAGTCAGCTTTTTTTTTTGGAGTCTAGTAAAAGAGACTAGGTTCAAGGAATGCAGAGAGGGACGGAGAGAGACGGAGGGTAGTTTGTAGGAGGGAGGGGGGAAGCAAGAGATAGTGGAAAAAAACCAAGACATCTTTGCAGAGGATGGAGGAGGCAGGGGAGGGCCAGAGGGCGGATGGGATGGAGGAAAGAATAAGAGAAGTGAGACAAAAAAATTACTCAAGTTAGGGAGAACTGACCAACAAATTACAAGCACACCCAAAGGCTCAAGTCAAGTCAAGTCAAGTCAAGTTTATTTCATCCATTAAAATGGAAATTACAGCGCTTATACCCACCGTCATGCCCCCACAAGACCTCAGTTTAAAAGTAAATACTGCGTGCGTGCCTATGGTTACCTGCCTAGTTAATACATAACATCAAATTCGCACACACACACAAAAAAAAGAAGATCATAAATTAACATTAAGTACTCTCATAAAACTAAAGAAGTTCTCCAAATGTACGTTTAAAGTGCTTGTTGTGCTGCCTAACCGCTTGAGGTATAAAAGAAAGAGCATACCGCTTAGTGTGTGTCACTGGTGGCCTTAACCGGCCACTATCCATAACCTTGCTGCTCAAGCAAGTATGAAGAGGGTGATGAGAGTCCTGCATAATCTTAGATGTCAGTTTTTCCAAGCGGTCATAATACAATCGATCCACTGTAGTTGTCTGCCCAACCATTCTGCCTGCCCTTTTGTTCAGTTCATCAATCCTACTCTTGTCAGTGACCCCCACATTCCCACCCCAGCCCACAACACAATAGCTCCACACACTGCATATAACGGACATAAAAAACATTTCCAGTACATCAGGATTTACATGAAAAGACTGTAACTTCCTCATGCAGTAAAGTCGTGGACTCAGTTTGTCCAGCAGTGATGTAATATGGTCAGACCATGTCAACTTATCATTAAAAACGACTCCCAGGTATTTGTATGTATTCACTCTTTCTACAACAGTGCCTTTAATTTCCACTGCGTCAGTTGCCCTCTTGTTTCTCCTAAAATCAATCACTAGTTATTGCTTACTTATCGTTGTCTTTGATGTCTGTTTTTCTCCTTTAAAGGAGTTTAAGCTTTAGTATAGAAAGACAGCTAATCACTAAAATGTTACTTAAGGTGTCTATACTGTATGAAATATGATGACATTACCTTTTACACTACTAATTCAATGCATTCATCAACATAATCATTCAACATTGTTGTTGCACTTGCATGTTTTTTACGGTTACTGTAGAGGATTCGGTGGTGAAGCACTTTAAAATGACTTGCTCAGACAACCAATGTAATGTACGCAGAATTTGTTTCCCTTAAAACCCCCGTAAGTAAAAACTTGGTAAAAGGCATTCTAGATGACTTTAAAAGGTTATGTTAACAACAGTCAACTTCACTGGGTTTAACATTATTTCATTCAAAATTCATGAAAAAAATTTGAGCACCATCTGTTGTTCTCTATGGGTGACGACATCACTTGCCACCGAAGAGAAGACATCCTACTTTTATCCATTAGAGGTCAGGCTTCACGGAGATTTGGGTTTGGGGTTTAGTTAATTTTTAAAAAAACACATTCAGTTGTAACACCAATTAAATATAACTTTATTGATGCATAGGTCACCTGCATGAGAAGTAAATTTTCAAGAGCAGGAAATAAATTCATTAAATTAGTGTGTAGAGCATACGGTTTGTTCAACCCTATCTTCTAAAAATGACGTTCTCATACAACTAAACTGCATTCTCAATTATGCTTTGAGTATTCTGCAGCAGATTACGTTTGTTTGTGATGTATCACAAGGATGGTTGTAAGCACTCATTTGACATATATGTTAGGAGGAGTGAAGGGTGGTGAAAGTGTCAAACAACAGACATTCACCCATGCAACCTGAATTCAAGACCAGAGCAAAGCGATAGTGGTTTTCATGCCTAACCCTAACATTCCCCGCATCTTAACCACATGGTATTTATGATGTGACACTGAGATGCTGTAACAGCCAGACGGAAAAATAGGTCAGACACAATTCCACCTTGTGAATAGGGCCTGTTCTATACCATGCCTGTATACTCAAACACCAGCTCTTGATCAACGAAAACATGAGAGGGGGATTTAAAAGTGGCATCTGTGGGGGGATGTGTGTTTTAATTTCCGTGACGCTTAGTTCTGCCAGATTTTCTTCAAAATCTGCTACCACCGCCATTTGTTTACACAGCATCAAGTGGAATTATGTCTTCTTCTTTTCCTTAAAAATCAAACATTTTCCTTACATTACACATTTACATTGAAATAACACAAAGACCATGATGTAGCTGATAGGGATCGATAGGATTACCGATCAGTATCAGTGGCTCACGAATGACTTGTCCTGATACCTAAATTTAAAGTGTCCAAAACTCAAGTTCCTGCCTGTGAATTGTGTGGAGACAATAACTGCCCGTCCTAGAGAGAGGAGGGGTTGTGGTAGATAGTGGCGTAGGAGGAAACAGCTTGTGCCAATTTTCTGCAACTTCTACAGGCCCTGAAAATGCTGCTGGTTACTTAATATCTCTTCACCTTTATTTAGCACTTCATGGCGTAGGCCTTGTGAAGTCCTTTGATAATAGTAAATGTGACTTGACTTAAAAGTCGAAACAAAACAATGACAAAAAAAAATGCAGGTGGCAGCAGCATGGCCTCTATATTTTAACCGAGGAGCAACAAACCATATCCTCTGCTCTATAAATATAGACTAACGGTGATGTTCTCTCACAACCTCTTCCATTTCATTTTAATACATTTTTGCAAGCAAGACCAAAGCGATTCGCAACAACCTGTCAGCTATGAGGAACTAGCTGGGTTAAATATAGGCCTATCGTCTGTCATAGCCTACTGTATCTGCTTTTGTCACACAATAAACATCACTACCGACAACCGAGAAACTGAGAGTTAGACAACTTTCCTGAAGTCTAAACATTGCAAAATCTTTCATAGTGAAAGCTTGAAGTGACTGGGCTGCACCTGCTCTAAAGCTTTACAGAGGAAACAGTTAAGACAACCCACTACTGGCATGCCTGTGGTATGCTTTAGATTGGATATTGTCCGGGGGGGGGGGCATTTGGTGTGCAAAGTCATCAAGACAAGCAATACACAATATTAAAAGACATAAAAGACTTCGATACATGTATACTGTAGTCGTCATAGTAAAAGTTGCCATGAGCTGTAAAAACACTAGGAACCCTGCAGAGACTGCAGGCAGGGAGGTGCCTTGTTTTGTTTCCCATGAGAGTCCCCATCAATCCCCAACCTTCACTTTACTTTTACTTTTAATAGGCCTATCAGTCAATTATATTATATAGGCAGGGAACTAGTGGAGGTTAAATCCACCTAAAACCTTTGCTCATCTTTTTTTTTTTAATATTATTATTATTAGAAAAGAGTTTATTCGTCAGCCATGCATCTTTAGATCACACATATAATTGGCATCACAGTAAATAATATCTGGTGTAAATTCTATCGGGCTGTGATAATTTGACAGTACTGAAGCCTACATTTAATCCGGTAAAACAAAACACAATTCCACGCACTTATTAAGCTATATTGTTATCCATGCATGTGGCTGCGCATTTTATGCAATTTGAGAAAACGTCTGTATTCACCTGTGGCGTCGGGCCGCAGTGTCTCTGTCAGCTCCGTGAAGATGCTCCAGCTGTCCGCTCTGCTGTATATTCCCTATGCGTTAAAAATCACCGCGCTGTGTGGGAGACAGTGTCTTCAGGCGAGCTGGCCAAACTCTGTTGCGCGCTTCAGAACACAGTGTCTAACGACTCCAAGTTTTACTTTCACTCTTGCGCCCATAGCACTCATGTAAGTTAACTGAGAGAGTGATGGATGAGTTACCCGGGAGTTTCGGTGCTCGAATTTCTAGTGATGATCATTAGTAGTATTAGTGGAGTCCGGTTTATAGATTAGTCATCAAGTGTCACCAAATCATCCACCAGGCTACATGTGACCGAAAGGTGTGATATCCTGCTTCAGCTCACACTCAGGATGCTGTTCTCTCATACAGTATGATAAGATTTTTTTTCTCTGCCTGGAGAGATTTATCTTGATGCAGATGGGAATATGGGACATAAACACGGACTGTTTGCATGGTGACCTTGATTATTTGCATGGCAAGTACAGCAAAAGTTATGTAAAGGTTAGTGATCCAATGAGTAGTAATGCTGTGGAGGCCCATATGAAAACAAGGTAGCCAACACAGTGTACAATACAATAATATATCACTGAGCCTAAAACACAAATTACGTGATTAATTAAGTCTTGATAGTAATAATAATAATAATAATAAAAAAAAAATATATATATATAGTTTTAAGATCCCATCATATTATTGGCTTTTTATTTTATTACCATAGGCGTCATCAGGATCAAGAACATATCCCGATAGATATTGTTATCAGATTATAGGTTGAGAGATGGTAACTCCTCTGTGGACTGAGGCCACAGGGTCAGAGTGTCATATTAATTACATCTGGATTTAGTTTGCCAATAACCTGGCCAAACTCCTTAGCTTTTCACAAACAAACTGTATTCGCAAACTGATAGTATCTATCGGGATATGTTCCTGATCCTGATGACGCCTATGGTGATAAAATAAAAAGCCAATAATGTGATGGAATCTTAAAA
Organism: Myripristis murdjan; assembly: GCF_902150065.1. Lineage (NCBI taxonomy): Eukaryota > Metazoa > Chordata > Actinopteri > Holocentriformes > Holocentridae > Myripristis > Myripristis murdjan. The sequence goes on along the minus strand of NC_043987.1, from coordinate 8,559,147 downwards.
CCATAATTTAATTTTTTATTTTTTTTATTACTATCAAGACTTATTACTCATAGGATCACTAACCTTTACATAACCTTTGCTGTAGTTGACTGACAGTTTTTGAAAACAAGCAAACAACTACACACACACACACACACACACACACATACACACAAAGTTCAACTGACTGCAAAATAATGACAACATAAGCAATCCATTATTATGAGAATAAGACTCTCATACCCACATTTCCTTTCGGGTCAGTGAGGGTATACAGTGTAATTTTTGTCACGCTGTGGTAACCTGAGCACAAAAGGTGACACGTCATGTGTTACCTTATGGGCTGTCACTCAGCCCGGGTCTCAGGCTGTGACAAAGACAGGAGACAAATGGAGTTTAAAGAATTACAAAAAAAAAAAAAAATAATAATAATTTATTTACAAAAATTGGATCCTGTAGCCAACAGTATATGCATATGTATGAGTATGAGTGGTGAGCTTATGTGTAATTGTGTAGTGCGTGGGTACTGTGTTGCAAAGAAAGCTGAAGAGTGTGGGGAGCGGGAAGACCTGGTGACTGAGGTTAGGGGGTTGTCACCCAAAAGGTCATAACATAATTTTCATCAGTCTACATTTCATTGGGGGGGTTTTCATGTAGTGTCACTGTCTTTTACAAAAAGTTTTTCCACACAGACGAAGAATACAAGGTGAATTTTTTTAATACAAAATGCTTAATTTCAAGGAGTTAAAGTTATCAGCCTTAAAATACTGCCTGAACTCTCTTGAATCGAGGAAAACCCAGCAACCTCCAAAGGCCATGGTGGTTTATTATGAAATGGCAACTTTTTCTCTCTCATCATATCTACAAGCAACAATGGCAATGAACTGATCAATGAAAAATTCATCCACCAAGTCTGCAGACCAATAAAAACCCAAATGACACCGTGATGCCATATCTTTCTTTCTCCCTTTACTACACTCTGCTGTTTACATGCACACACACACACACTCACACACACACACACACACACACACACACACACACACACACACACAAACACATGTATGTACCACTGCACTCTAGACAAGGAAACAAAGGGAGCTTTAGCTAGACTGGAAAGTACCTGCTCTACCTGGCTTACCAGTGTCATCAGCTGAGTGGCTTACTTATTAGGTGCCAAACAAGTCAAGCACATGCTGTTTCATGAAACGCGCGCGCGCGTGCACATACACACACACACACACACACACACACAAAACATTCCTACAATGTCATGCCAGTAACTGGTTGTTCGTCCTGATACTGATGAAGGAGGAAGGTGTGAGGGAAGAAAGTGAGCGGTGAGTGTAGGTTTTTTTTAAGAAGTGTGATTCAGCAATCCTACTCTATTCTTTGCCAAACACAAAATACACCATGAGAAAATCCATATATGGCACACTAGAATTTACATGCACCTTGTGGCACTTGCTCTACCCGGCTCACCGGTGACAATTTATTTGAATACCAGAACATTTAAAAACAGGACATGTGACATGGCATGACAAGGCACTGTGGCACTAAGCAAAACCTGTAGTAACCAAGGAACACACCCTTTGCAGTTTTTTTTTCTTTCTTTTTTGCCAGATTTTGTCCCAAAACGCATGGCTTTTGAGCTTTGGGACACATATGATAGCTGATATATCATTTGTGATATAGTTGGTGTCGCATTTAATAAATAATTGCCATCCTTTGTTCAAAAAAAGAAAGAAAAAAAAAACAGCTATTGTTATGTAAGAGCAGGATCTCTGCCAAAAAAAAAAAAAAAGCTTTGGTCACGTACATTAGTAGCCAGTTTCCCACAGCATAGTTCAGCGGGGATTGCCAGTGTCCTTGGTAAGAGACATGCCATCTTTTAAAGCACTAGTACAGATTGGTGTTTAATGGGGGGCCTGCTAGCTCGCAGATACAAGTGAGAAAGGTAGTGATGCAATTTATGACAGATATCACTGTTTGATCATTTGAAGCTACAATCTTCCAGCCCACTGTTTCTTAAATTTGAAGTACAGTGACGCCATGATTGCGCCCAGCAGCATTTTATTTGTATGTTTATTACTGCCCGACTATTGAGACTAGTTGAAAACTCATACCCCTCCCTATCAAACAGACAGGCAAGACAATTCTGCTCAGTTGAGGGTTTGTGATGTAAAGTGTGTGCATCTGGAAAACCCTTGACATGCCAAATTACTGTAACCCTTGTTTTTTTTTTGGCAGAATAATGAGCTACATAGGCAGCCAAGACGCAGGTTCTGGCAAAACCAACCGTTGATTAGAAAGTCCCCAACAATACTGCTTTAGGTCTGGCTGAGTGGGAGGATGAAATTCCCCCAAACAACCTTTTGATTGTGACATGTTATTTTTAGTCACACCCAGTGCCGCAGGGACCCTTGTCTCAACATGGACTCAAACTGAAACTAAAAGTCGGGCATGCCATAACAGCCAAACAGTGCCACGGCATTCACCTGAATCTCTGCCCGTTTATCATTAACATCGCTGCTTAGCTCAGTGCCAGACAAAGCATAAGGGCTGTAACTAAAACAAGAGACAACAGAGAGGCAATAAAGAGTGTGTGTAGAGTAATACAAGCTGTGAGGAAGCAAGAAAAAAAGGGTCCAAAGAGGTCTTAGCTGAGTGAGAGATGGCCTAAAGAGCAAAAAGGTAAAAGTGATAGTATACATTTAAAAAAAAGTTAACATACGCTTTAATTCCTTGGTTACTATAATGGGAAGCAACCAGCACTGAAGAGTGAATGGATCAGAGCCTCATGCTGTGACAATATTCCTTCAAGTTTTAAATGATTATATACAAGAGGAGTCATAAACAGAAAATGGGGTATGAAAAGAAAGGTAGAGGGACAGGAAACTCTCCAGGAGAAGACACAGACAAGAAGAGCCGAGAGGGGATTTGAATCCCTGACAGGGAGGGTGTCTTGGCAATTTGTCCATATTTACTAACTTACCCCATTCTGTGCCTCTCCCATCCTCCTGCTTTTCCTCTTTATTCTCATCGGACTGTGATGTTGCATCAGTGTGGCAAAAGCTTGTCTTATCACATTCCTTTGAAAAAAGGCCTAGGTTGTCTAGAATGTCATCGGTTGTCACCCAATGCTGTGTGTGTGGGTAGGATGTATGGTCTAATGGGTTTGTGCACGTGTCTTTTCCAGTACAGGGAGAAAGTAGATGGTCTATGCTGTCGGTTAATCCAGTGTCTTTACTGCACTGTGTGTCAGCTGCCAAACAAAGACAGTGACTGTCCTCTGATGTATCCGTTGATCTGCCAGTAACCTGACAGACATCAAGACTGCCCGCTGCTCCGTCTGTGAGGGTGTGTCCGTCTGTTTCTGTGCAGTCTATAACAGGTGAGACGTCTTTTGTTGACCAAGAGATGCTGAAATGACCTGTGCTATTTAATCTCTCTGTTAACACACTGTAATAGGTACCGGGGACGGCTTCTGATGTGGCAGGTGCTCCTTTTGTACCCATTGTCAACGATATACCTGTAAAATCAATGGTATCAAACTCTAGACTCCTACAGATGGACTCTGTGATGCTGTCTGTTGATTCTCTTCTGTGGGCAGGCATTGATATGCCTGTGTGTGCAATATTTATGCTGTGCCGACTCGTGCAAACAGGAAGTTTTGTCTCGTCCAAACTGTACTTGTCCAGTGTCATGCCTGCATCTGTAAACATCTGTCTGTTGTGTTCCAGTTGAGCGCAATTGACCTCGGTATTAATGCTGGACGAAGGCAGGACATTGTCGACTACCATACTGGCTCCACTGCTCTCAGTGTCTGTGTGGTCAGCACTGGAATCCGGCATTAAGTTTTCATCTCCCATACGGACAGAAAGAGAATTACTTTTACATTTTGTTGCTCTGACGTTGGAATAGAAATCCCATGCTCTGCCATCATATGCAATGTCTGTTTCTTCAATCATATGGACTGTGGGTGTTTCACTCCCAAAAGGGCTACACCTTTTGGGAGTTGTAATCAAGTCATTGGTCATACAAGCCACCAGGGGAACTAATACTTCATCTCCTCTGTGGCTATGCTGCCAAAGAGGCTGAGCTATTCTCCTAGCTGTATCCTCTACTTCCTCTAACCATTTCTCCTCCAAAATCCCCTCCACTGCTGTTTTGCCAAAACTTGGTGACATCCCTTTTTGCCCTGCACTTCTCACCAACTCTGTCATTTCTTCAACCACCCCATCATGCACCACTGGTCTATCTTTAACCCTATGAATCTGCTGATTTTCATCCACTGCTGACCCCTGTGACCTCACCCGTTGGGATTTCTCGATTGCTGGTATAGGAGTATTTCCATGAATCATTTGATCACAAAATGTTTGATTGCATTGGTCCTCAAGTGTTGACCTTTGGACGTTCATTCCATGATTGAGACCATATTCATTCATTTTGAGCCTAGATTTTGTGGCATTGCATTTATCCATTGTTGATTCAGATTCTTCCCTGTGGTTGTCGTCACTGATTGTGGATTCCCCGCACTTCAGTCGATCATTGAGACGGTTTTCATTAGTTGCCGGTCCATTTTTCATGAGTTGAAGTTCTTGAATTGCTTGTCTAGACTGAAGGTCTGGGATGTGATACTGTCCATTAACTGTCGATCCTCGAGACTCAGCCGCCTCATTCAATCGATGTTCACAAAATGATTTAGAGGCAATTCCATTTTTGAGCTGGTGCAGACTGAAGCTCTTGCTGTAGTCCTCAGAGATGACCTGTTCCTCCATCAGAACCCCCAGCAGAGCCTGGATCTCGGCAGGGGAAGCCCAAGTCAGGGCCAGCCGAACTATCTCGAGAACCTCCTTGAACTGGGCCATGGCTCTTGTTCCTTCTGCCCCCCTGGGCTCAGAGGTCTGGTAGATATGGCCATGGCACGCTGATGATTTATGTGTGTTTTTTGAAGTGATACAGAACCACTTAGTTTGGGAGGCGTGCTTCTGCATGGAGGGAGGTGTATATGTGGTCAAGAGGGGAGGTGTATTCTTTTGTATTGTTTCAGCAATTATGAGAATGTGCATATGTGTGTGTGTGTGTGTGTGTGTCACAGAGAGAGAAAGACATTTTAGGAGCCAGGGGCAGGAACATGAAGTGAGGTTTGCACATGCTTAGATGGGAGGTCCATTTCACAGAGATATTGTGTCAGTTCCACATTGCTCATCCGCCTTGCCACAAACACATATAATAATGGGTCATGTATCAAGGCACAGATGCATGCCTAAAGATATTTGAGACACACAAAGACTAAGATAGTGTTACACTTCCCCCATTTTTCACAGGTCCTTGATACAGTACATAAAAAAAATCAGACACCAACACACTCGTTTAGGATGTACGGAATATGCTCAGACATCTGCAGTACTTGTACAACACCACATTCAGTGCAGTGAAACGACATATAGACAAACATTCATAAATTATTCTTGATTCAGTTGACAGCATTTTGGCAGTACCTTTCACCAGACTCCCCCATGGAAATGATTTTTTTTTTTCTTTTGTTAAAACACGGTTGTACTTGTCAGGCTCTCTGACTGATTTAGGGTCTCTCTTTTTTTTTTTTTAATCTGCTCCTGAACCAAAGAAAACTACGCCCAACACTTCCTGCATTCATGCTTTTACCCAGACCTACAGGTGCAATGCCAGACACATGAATATAAGTTTGTGTTTGATAGTTTGTATGTTGTGGTTGTGATTGCATGGCTTTTTAATGCTGTCTTCCTGGCCTCATCTCCCCTGTGAAAGAGATTTTAGTTGGTGAGACTAATGGTTAATGAACCACTGTTGAGTGGACACTCTCTCTCTGTCCCACAAGTGTGACAGGAAGACAGAGAGTGACGCTTTTGTCTCCTGTCTGTTGGGCCTGATTGTAAACAAAGGTTTGACCAAGTCATGAAGCCAGTGTCAGGCCTAGGTGGTACTGGCCCACCTACCTGTGCTTAACGAAAATACATTTTAATGGAAAAAAATAACAATAATTACTTAAAATTAACTTCATTTGTTTTGTGTCCAAACTGAATTTGTGTTTGGGATGAAAGGAACATTCAAAATAAGTCATGGGAAGGATCCCAGGATGTAATCGGTTTCAAAGTCCCATGAGCAGCTGTGCTGCAAAGAGACAGGGTGGCTGGAATTCCCTTGTCATGGAAGTGATGGACATTTGTGCCGTTAACATCTTCTGATCATCACCCTTCCCGAGACTTCTTGTAGTGTTGAGAGACTGTTCACTGCAGATAGGATCAAACCACACCTCAGAGCGTCCATGTGTAGCACCTGTCTTAATAATCTGGCTCTCTTGTCCTATGAAAGGGAACTCTCTGACACTTTGCGCCATGATGAGATCATGTCTGCATTCAACGCTAAACCAGGCGTTTGAACCTTGGTGGGCCTGTTAGTTTATTAGTTAGGCTGGTTATGCTTTAACCCATATACTGTAGAAATGTTACCACCTGCTTAATACATAACCTAGTGTATTTCAAATGTGCTGTTGATTTTGTTCACAGAGAAATCAACAGTTCAAGATATAGGCTTATGTAGTTTATGCAGTTGATTTATAAATGTGATTAAGTGTCTCATTCAATTCAATGATTGCTGGTTTTCCTGTCACTGCAGTGGTTTAATATGCAGTGTGCTACTTCCAGCATTTCCGTTAGCTGGCCAGTGAGCTAGCCATGGTTCTGAAGCAGCAATATGACGTACATACATATGAGCGATATGTAGCCTTTAAGTGTGCTTTTTCTATAAAATTTCTTTTAAATCAGTGGTTGAACAGGATGGATAGGTTGGAGTTTCTGACTTTACTTTATTTTCATCCTGAGTATGGAGTACAGTCGGCTTGTTGAATGGGTTATGCAGGACGTACTGGTCGTTGGTGAATGCTTTTGTGATGTTATTAACATTAAAAGGGCTTGATTGCAAAGTTCTCCTTGTTCATTTATTTGGTCCACATTTGTCCTTTGTTGTAAATGCAATTACAGTGCCATCTATTTTTCGTTCTTCTTTGTACTATAAACCAGTATTTGTTGGGAAAACTTGGCCGGGTCACTTTTATCCAGGCCCTCCCAAAAGTCAATTTCAGCCTATGTCAATGGTTTGACTGATTTATAGACTTCTTCCATGGAGTATCTCTGTCATAGCCGTCACATGCCATGCTTCATATACTCTTTAATATGAACCTGGCCACACCCTTTTGAGCTGTAATGGATTTACATTTGATGTTATCCGTTGGTGGAGAAACAGGTTCCCATGAGAAAATAGTATATCCTGGTTTCCAGTGACTGCTTTTTGTTTGAAAAAACAAAACAAAAAACAAAACTGCTCATTCAAGTCCAGGTTACAGTTTGTTCTGAACAAAGGTTTTAGGAATCAAGAGAACATACTGGGGGTATATTTGTTCTATCAATTGTTATTGGGTATTGACTTTTTTTTTGTAATGAAGAATTTAAGCATATTTTATTGATGAGGTTTGTGTAGGAGTATGTGATTTTTGAAAAGGGAAATCTATTTTGGGGTTTGGAGTTAGGGTATGTAAATTCAAAGATCTGCTACTGCTATTTAAAAAAAACAGCGTGCATGTGACTTGAATAAATGAGTGAACCACACATTCGTGTGTGTGTGTGTGTGTGTGTGTGTGTGTGTTGGAGGGGGGGGGTGATAAGTGAGTTTCACATGTGTTTTCTAGTGAACACTGGAGGAACAAAAATGTGCGTAAAAAAAAAAAAAAAAAAAAAAAAAAAAACAGACACAAAACTATGACACTGATGCGTTATGAAATAAAGTCTTTGGAATAAAGAACTGCTGAAAATAATTATGCTGCCTGTAATCAAACCGGTCAAAATAACGGTCAAAAAAATGCTTCATGCACTGGCTAAACACAAAGCAAGTGGTGTAACGACACACAGACTTGTTATTTAAAAATGTGTAATAGGTGTGTATGTGTGTGTGTGTGTGTGAGTGTGAGGCTGAAATCCAGTAAAGTGCACCCCTCAGCTATTCTGATTGTCACTGATGTCTGGGCTGCCATTTCATGTTTTGAGATAATTTATTTTATTAGTCAATTAAAGCAAGTGCACCATAGGAAGCAACATCCGTTCAATAAACTATAACAAAGCAATACAATACTCATGTAAACAAGTAAATTTACAACTGGGAATCACATAGTAATTTTCAGCAACCTTCACTGGTCATGTTGTCACCAGTATTGCATCAAATCAAGCTCGACTCAATCATTTCATTACAAGGATAAATCAGGGACATTTTCATTGCAAGTAATAACACTTGTGGCCAGTGTGCAGGGCGACATTAATTGGTTGAACGCTGCTGGTAACACTTTCATATCCTGAACCCATTTGGTCAGCGGTTTAGGATTTGTCAGACTCCTGTAACCTTTATTACTGGTATATATCAAAGGTAATTTCCAGCTGTGGACAGTGCACATATTTCTAAACATATAAGCCACCCCAATTCACTAGACATGAGCTAAAAAAAAACAAGAAGTGGGATTTTTCTTTTCATAAACAGACTGATTATAATCACTGATGACGCAGCATCATATGAAAAAAAAACAACAACAAAAAAAAAAAACTAACCCAAACACTCTCTCCACAACAACTCTCGCCAATTTTACCACTAATGAAGCTGGTGCTGTCATGGAGAGTTGCACCTCTGATCCCTTTCTTCTCAACAAAGTGAAGGCGAGATTGAACTAATGCCTCAATTCATGGTTTGTGAATTCCTGAGGTAGAGTAACATTTTGATCTAAATATGAATGTGGTCTCAACCTGGGACACAGGAGAATTCAGTTGTACCATCTCTCAAACTGCTTGTTGAATCAAAAACCCTTCAGGGATCAAAGCGTGTATTTATTGGAGATGAAGCACAGACACTATTTCATGTACCTTGTGTAACAGGGTTTTTTTTTTTGCCTTTCGGTGGTGGTTGGGGGAATGTTTTGACTGGTTTCATTTCCATCTCTGCTTTTGATCATGTAAAAATCATGAATTATAGACTTATTTATATTGAGGATTTTGTATTGTTTTTATTTTTACACGTCACTGTTTTACTTGACACGTTGCATTTGCCTCACAGTGGTGAACAAAGAAGAATCACTGCTCTGTGAGATCTACCCAGCCTAGAAAGGTGACCAGCAAGTGATGCATTATAATGAAGTTGGTGAGAGAGAATGAGGGTTTATTCTGGCAGGCTTTGCTGCATGTTACTGTATCACCGCTATGGGCGATTCAGTGCATTTGGCCGTAGAGTGTGTCCTTAATTTATCATTAGTTTATGATCACAATCCTAATGAATCTATCAGACCCTCATCATGTGAACGGCCCCTGGTCCAACATGGCAGCCATTGCACCATCTTCAGCTCTGCTCCTCCGTCACATGGTTGGAACAGTAGTCCTGGATACCTGCAGACAGGAGGAAAGTGTGATGATGATGGTGGGTATCAAGAAAATAATGAGGATGATGATGACCACCACACTGATGACATGTATTTCAACAATCTTGGGTTCATTTCAACCACTTTTAAGTTAAATAAATGTCACTGCTGCCAAATGTTTGTGTTTGCGTGTGTGTGGGTGTGTGTGTGTCCGCTTTCAGTTCACTGTTTAAACTGGCCAAGGGTGAATCACTGTCTAAGAGACAAATCACGTTCGTTTCACAAACTTTACTTTGATGCAGTAGGTGTTCTTATTCGATTTCCATACAACTAAACTTCTTCCCCTTTAGCTGTTGCTTCCCATTTGTCAAATGATCACTTCTTCTTTCATTCAATTTAATCAGGAATCAAACAGTCAACGAAAACAGCCAGTCATCAAAAACAAGAGAAGCACTTCGCTGGAAGAGTGTGTGTGTGTGTACGTGTGTGTGTGTGTAAGTGGGGTGCGGGATGGGTGGGGTGGTGGGGGTGGGGTTTAGGGTTGCAAGGAAACAAGAAGACAATACAAGGAAAAGACGTAAGAGATATCGTCATTCTGCATGAAAGCCTTGCCCAAATAGTTTGGGTAAAGCTGACAGGCTATATTACCTCACACATAACATGGCATAACATTAATTCATATTTACACCCTGGTTCCTAACCTGTATATTCGTGTGTGTGTGTGTCTGTGTGTGTGTGTTTAGTGCACATGCACATATGTTCTATATATTAGACATGTAACAATTAATTCCTTCATCAGTTGTACTTTCTGACAATTAAACTGAATCGATCTGCTAAAAGAAATGAACAGAATGAATAGGACTTTAGCCTTAATGCACTGGGACTTTGAAGTCAATCATTCACGTCTCATGAAAAAAAAAAATAGTCCTGTGGTGACCTAACAGGATGCTATGAACTGCACCTTTTTCTGTCCATTTAAAGAATAGAATAAATAATCTGTAAGTAATTTTGTCATCTTGTTTTTTATACTTCAGAAGTGAAAGGACAGTCTTACATTATTGCAAGTATATATTTAATTAATTTGTGGGTAAATGTAGCTGATCAAATTGTTGACTTAAACTGTTTACAAACTTAAACTGAATTGTTCAATACCTCCTGTTCATATCAACTGTTACTAAATTCACAGCCCTGATATGTACCGTATGGATTTTTGTATTTGTACTCACTCTGCACAATACTGTGGTAGGCTTTGGTAGCAGGGGAGTCGGGCACCTCGTTGAAGAAAGACCTCCCCTCGTCACAGCTCCGTCCTATCCTGGGATCCAGGGGTATCTTGCCTAACAGAGGCAGATTTAGATCCGAGCACATCCGCTCAGCGCCCCCACTGGTGGCAGGGAAGATCTGCGACGTGTTCTATAAGAGGGAATGCAGAAGAGTCATTTTTCCCCTTTTTGTGAAGCATATTGAGTACTACATCTTAAAAAAAAAATATTGCAACTTTCTGATAATACGACAGGGCTTAAAACTGTTTTTCAGTCGACCATGGCCATGGGGACCAGGGCCAAAATGTAGTTCCAGGTAAATTTTTTATCCTAGAGAAAGTTCCAACTTTGGTGTAGGGACATTCAAATTGCCCAGGAGGGTGGGGCTTGCAGTGCAACATTTCTGATTGGTCAAACGGCTGCTTCAAATTGTGCACCGCTTGATTCATAAAACAACAAAGTACTCGAGGACTGTCTTAGGACACGGGGGGGGGGGGGGGGGGGGGGGGGGGCATTTCTCTTTGTTTGATAACATTAAAAGTAAAGTGAGCGTTGCTGTCGGCTTCCCAACTTGTTTTAAAAAAGGTGAGACAAAAACAGAGAGTGCGATAAAGCTAAGAGCACGGGCAAGCGTTGATTGTTTCACGGTGGTTATGTTCTAAAGCAAAAAATAAATAACCATAAAACACTCAACAGATGATTTACTGTGGAGATAGACGCTCTTAATTTCATTTCTCTTTGTTTGATAACATTAAAAGTAAAGTGAGCGTTGCTGTCGGCTTCCCAACTTGTTTTAAAAAAGGTGAGACAAAAACAGAGAGTGCGATAAAGCTAAGAGCACGGGCAAGCGTTGATTGTTTCACGGTGGTTATGTTCTAAAGCAAAAAATAAATAACCATAAAACACTCAACAGATGATTTACTGTGGAGATAGACGCTCTTAATTTCATTTCCTTCTCTGCATCTCTCTGGCACACACACACACAGAACTAGAGGACTTCACTTTTTGCTTTTCAGGAGAAAGCAGAGCTGCTAGCCAAATAAAAACAGTGTCAACGAGGAGGTTACAATAGGTTAAATAGCCTGATGCTTCACAACTATAACGAATGACATGTAAAATAGCTGTTGCTATTTCATACCTCAGTTTTATCACTAATTTGTCTTTTAGTTCCTTGGAAAATTACCTGGGTAATACTTTATCCAGGTAATTTAGGTGGAAAAGGGGCTTTAGTGAAAAGAGCTGGACCTGGTGTTTTCCCTGGTGTTTGTTTTCATTATTCCACTCCACTGATGCAGTTTATCACTTTATTGGCAATGTCAACCAGGAGAGTTACGCCCTGACCAGCTGACTGATGTTTTCCACATTTCTCCGAGTACAGGAAGGGTCTCCAGCCACAGCAAATGAATCTGTTTTAGAGTTTTACCATCCTCTACTACACACATGGATAATATATATTATATATTATAATATAATTGGATATTAATAATTAAAAAAAAACATTACAGAGTTCAGTGTTAAAGCTTACATTGATGATTGTTATCACTCTCTAAAATGTTTTTCATACTCCTAATTAATAAACACAGTCATATTTTGTATCATGTCCTTGCATCAGCCTGGTGAACATACACTATAGTGACAAAACCATTGGGCCACACCTCTTAATCATTGAATTCAGGTGTTTCATTCAATCCTATCGCCACAGGTGTATAAAATCCAGCAGCTAGCCATACAGTCGGCCTTTATAAACATTTGTGAAAGAATGTCTCATTCTAAAGAGCTCACTGAATTCCAGCCTGGTGCTGTGATAGTAATGTAATAGGATGCCACCGCTGCAACAAGTCAGTTGGTGAATTTTTTTCCCTCCTAGATATTCCACCATCAACTGTAAGTGGCATTATTGCAAAGTAGAAGCGTTTAGGAACCACAGCAACTCAGCCACCAGGTGGCAGCAACACGTAAAGTTACGGAGTGGGGTCCCCGAGTGATGAGGTGCATAGTGTGTAAAAGTGGCCGATGCTCTGCTGACTCAGTAACTGCAGAGCTCCACTGGCATCAACATCACGCAAGCCTTACATCACCGAGCACAACGCCAAGCGTCCGATGGAGTGGTGTAAAGCACGCCACCACTGGACTCTGAAGCAGTGAAAATGTGTTCTGTGAAGTAACCAATCAGGCTTCTCTATCTGGTGGTCTGATGGACGAGTCTGGGTTTGGTGAATGCCAGGAGAACGTTCCCTGCCTGACTGCATTGTGCCGACTGTAAAGTTTGCTGGAGGAGGGATAACGCTATGGGCTTGTTTTTCTGGGTTGGCCTCAGCCCTTCAGTTCCAGTGAAGGGAAATCTTAATGCTTCAGCTCACCAAGACATTTTGGACAATTCTCTGCTTCCAACTTTGTGGGACCAGTTTGGGGGAGGCCCTTTTCTGTTCCTGACTGAGCCCCAGTGCACACAGCAGCTCCATAAAGGCATGGCTGGCTGAGTTTGGTGTGGAAGAACTTGACTGGCCCGCACAAAGCCGTGACTTTAACCCCATCCAACACCTTTGGGATGAACTAGAGCAGAGATCTTGAGCCAGGCCCTCTGGTTGAACATCAGTGACCTGACAAATGCTTTCTGGATGAACGGGCAAAAATTCCCACAGACACACTCCAAAATCTTGTAGAAACTTTCCCAGAACAGTGGAAGCTGTTGTAGCTGCAAAGGGGGACCAACTCCATATTAATGCCTATGGGTTTAGAATAGGATGTCAGAAAACTTCCTGTAGGTCTAATGTGTAGGTGGCCCAATACTTTTGTCCGTACCGTGTTTATATGAACGCATTTGTGTTTGTGTGTAAGATTGTATCCGCATTCATCTGTCCACATGTATCTGTGAATGACCTTGCATTTGGGACAGACGAAGCCACTCATGTTCTCCACCACTCCGATGATTGGCAGCTTGACCTTCTGACAGAATCTGATCTCCTTGCGCACATCCTGCAGCGACACCTCCTAGAGAAGCAGTTTTAAAAAGTAAGAGGATGACAGACAAAGAGAGAGCGAGAGAAGATGCCAGAGAATGCAAGACGCAGGGAGGAAAGAAGAAGATTTAGTTACAAAAAGAGCAAAAATTATGCCATGCCTCAGCAACTATTTTTAAAGTGCCCTTCAACAAGGCACTTTAACTACTCCAGTTGTTGAACTGGGCAGCTCTCAGGTGTCAACTGTGTGAACAAGCAAGGTGCTACTGGGAAAGATTAACACTCAGCATGTTTTTCTAGTTAAAAAAAACTGGACTGCCTTCCTCAAGCGGGTAATTCCCATAGTGTGTATGTGTTTGTGTGTGTGTGTGTGTGTGTGTGTGTGTGTGTGTTCAAGTCTGTGGTTAGTGAGAGCAGCGGGAATGAGGAAGTGATTCCACCGCTGTCTGGCCTCAGCAGGCCATTGTAAGAACTTGGGTTAACTACAGTCTCACTTAGAGTGCAGTCCGGATTGTGTTTTCACAGAGATAGTGCTGCCCAGTAAATACACAGATTTTTCCATGACATCAAAAAGGTTGAGAACTGCTATTATGCTGCACTTCCTGGTGGTCTTAGAAATGCCCCCAACCCCAGCAGCTTTAAAACCCACACATACTTTTTGGTTAAATGATTTTATTAGTCTGGTAATAATTGTGATCTTATTAAAAACCTAATGGCAAATTTCACTGTTAAACTTTATTGTTGCTTTTTGTATATCTATAGCAACTTGAATTTGCCCCTGTGTAGGAAATGTGCTTTAAAAATGATACTGTATTGCCTAGCCAATTAAGGGCACACAAGCATGTTGCTGTAAATGTTAAATATCTTGTGTATGATAAGTCCGATTCATTAATTGGTTCACTACACAAATTTACATATATTACTCTTCTCTTTTCACAGAGCCAGAGGATGCCACTCCCTAGGACATTAATTAATGTTTTCCTTGTTTTCCTGTTATTCACAGAGTAGGTTGTCACACCGTCAAAACAGCTTGACATGTATCAGCTCAGTTAACCTTAACAAACAGGAAAGCTTTGTTGGCTACATAATTAGCTGGCAGGCTAAACTGGCAAAGCCAAAGTGCCATTGTTCCCAAAGTACTGTGGATTTACAAAATGGCAGCTAGAAAGTGTGAACATCTAGGTCAGGACTGTGAGTGAGTGCGTGTGCGTGCACACGTGTGTACACCATAACAACCACCAACAGAACAGCCAGTACAGTTCTTTATCAAACCAGGTTTGTTTTGGCCATTGACACACCCACCAACACACCCACCCACACACACACACACACACACACACACACACACACACAACAAACAGGGCACACACTAAAAACTGCTGCGAACCTTTTATTGTCATCATGAACTATCTCTGGCCTGGTTTTATGGGGGACTTTAATGATTTATTTCTTTTACAGGGGAAAACCATAGTTTAGGTTTTGTTTCAAGGTACATCTACAGTTTGAGTTTTATTTTCTGAAAATAACTCGCTTTAGTTTTGTTCTCACCAATAGTTTTAGTTTTCATGTTAATGAAAATAGCAGTGGTGTGTGTGTGTGTGTGTGTGTGTGTGTGTGTGCACGTGTGTGTCTGTGTTTTAAACTGGGGATTAAATAATTCCATGATACTCCACTGACTTGCACCAAGAATTTATTAAAATCTGTGGTTTTCCCTGTATAATGTGCATATGGTTTTATATGGGGCCATAACAGTTTGCCTATCACTGACATGTAGCACTGATTTGTAGTAGATTAGCACCCTCTGTTGGTTGCCATACGGTACTTGCACTTTCAGAGAGTTTAACACAATCAGTCATCATGATGGTAAAAACTAGGAATAATAAGTCTGAAGCTGAATATAACTGGAATTGTATTTTAAGTCACCAATAAATCTACTAACTATGGGGCTGTAAAAATTGTACATATTAGTGGTGTAAAACTGGACCATAAAGAACCAAACCATTACATTATGGTACAAAAAAGAACCGTATTAAAAAAACCCAAAACAAAACAAAACAAAACAAAAAAACAAACATAAAACAAGGAACTGTTCAATACTCAATACACCCTACAAAGTGCAGTGCTACAAACACATCCACTGTATGAGAGTCAAGTCTAACCACACACTCAACTGGTGAATTAACGAATACACTGAGAGTATTTTTATGTTTGTTTTAAGTAGTCTTAGTAGACTTTTGCCTTTGAAAGAATATTTGTTGATTTCATATTGATATCCCAAATCTCTGAAAGAAAAAAAAACAACGTATTTTGCAAACAAGACAAAATACAGAGAACATTAGAAATAGTATTTTTTTTTCTCCCTGATGTACCAAACAAACTGCACAGAAAACAAAATTGTGACCCAAAAAACACGGTGCAAACCGAACCATGAGTTTATTGAACCGTCACATCTCACAGTATGTACAGGAACTAACATTCCTTATTCGTTTACACACGCTCTGACAGGATTCAGTGTTTGACCAGTGGGCAAACATGGGGTGTTGTGGTCGTGTTGTGTTGTGATGTTGTAGTCTATTTTTTTGGTGGGCAGACAGACATATAGAAATGGACAATCCGAAAACATAATGCCACTGGCAAGAATCTTGCCACTTCATTAAAAACATGCCGCACTACTACATTTTATTCCAGTCTAATGAAGTTATGTTGATGGAGAACTTGCCCTTTAAGCCTCTTTTACAAAGATTTCTCCCTATATGATAGCTGAACACGGGTCTAGAAAGAATCTCGTTGACTGGACTCTTAGGAACAGACACAAGAACTGATATTTACCATTGCTGTTTCACATGACTGAACAATTTTGTTATTAAACTCCACTGTAACTGTACTGGAAATATCTTATGTTAAATATCTTAAATTTACACTCCATGATTGTTGTCAGATTGCTGTAGTGTTCACATTACATCAACTTGCTGTTTTGAATTGGGAATCTTTAGTAACTGTGGTTTTCGCAATACATGACAGAGTTTCAGTTCTTTTACCAGGATGGGAAATGAGTGGACACACAGGCAACAAACTGTCTGTTATGCAGAGAAATGGATGTAAATAGATCATTTGCAATGAAAATGTAGGTGTTGTCTGTGTGTATTGTGGTTCGACAGCAACCACAAGGTTACAAGTACTGAAAAGCTCATGTGTATGCCAGTGCCATGTCATAGGAAGGGTATAACTGCCTGCATATGTGCATGCATGTTACCTGAGGTGTGGTGATGATCACAGCTCCGTCGATGTGGGTGGCACTTAGGTACTGGACGATTGACAGGTGCTCGTCAGAGGTGCCAGGGGGTGTGTCTACGATGAGGTAATCCAGTTGCCCCCAGTCAACATCCCTCAAGAACTGCTTGATCATGCCTGATTAAGGACACACAGCAGAGGTTACAGCTGGAGGAATTTGGGAAACATAACATGTGCTCTCTGCAAGCAAGCAAACACACTCTCTCTCAAACATGCACACAAACAAACAAACACAAACACAAACACACACATACATACCATTCTTCTTGGGTCCTCTCCAGATGACAGCGTCGTCAGGACTGCTAAGGAGGAAGCCGATAGACATGACGGCCAAGTTGTCCTCCACATACTGGAATGTGTACATACACACATGCATGCTTTACATTGTTAACAAACTGAAACTAACCGCACTGTTTGAATTATTGAGGGTTACCTAAACCGCTTAAAGAGAGAAGTTCCAGTCTGACTCACCACAGGAGACCAGCCTGACCCGCTCTGGTGGACCTGTGTAGAGAAGACAACCGATTGCAGACATACTCTGTGGTTCAAGGCAGACATCAAACCCAAGAAAGAATTCACATGATCATTCATATCAGTGGGTTACTAATGATTTTAACTTGCACACTGTATTGTTTGGAGTTATTGATTTGTACATCAAATACCAGAATCCTCCCTTTCCTCATTCTTCAAAGGACATTTATGTGAAAGGTACAGTTATAAGAGTAGGATAGCTCTTTTAAGGAATAGGGAAGTGTGCAATGTGTGGTTGAGCGTGTGGGAGAGCAAGCAGTACAAAAGTAACGGTGAATGCAAGCAGAGCAGAGGAAAGGGTTAGCAGTAAGTTTTCAAACTGGCAGCTAATGTACAGCAGAGGCAACAGAAAACCTGCAGCTTCTCAAGTCAAGAAAAGTCTCATCTGTTGTTTCCCCAACTGCTGGTAAAGTGAATTGGGCTAGCCCTGGTAAACATCTCCCCTGTGCTTCCGACTCGGGTCTGGAAGCTGAGTAGGACAGGCTAATGGTAACTTTTTTGGCTGCTATGTGACATTGGCTAAATATGGGAAGACTTGTAAAATATGAGTCCTTTAAGTGTCTGTTTGTTTGGGTCCAAATGTAATATAGCCAATTTAATGGGTTACTTTTTGTGGACTGCTTACCTGTTCTCCCTCCAAGCCCATGATCCTGGGAATGGATGGACCACAGATATCGATATCCAGCACAGCCACCTGAGAGAGAGAGAGAGAAAGAGAGAGAGAGAGAAAGAGAGAGAGAGAGAGAGAGATAGAGAGAGAGATTAGAATGGATGAGATACAAGAAGCAAGGTACTGTAGGCTAGCACAGGCTGTAATTAAAATTATGACAGAATACAGTTGCAAGAAAGCCTTTAACTTGTAGAAGAGAGTGCAGATGTAGACTGTTATGTGAAACAGCCTCAACTGACCCTAAACTCCGAGCTAAGGTCTACAGTTTTGTAATCACATAAAAATGACTCCGGATAAGCATTTGGGGTGCAGAAGCTGATCTCCTGTCATTTCTCAAGGGCGACACAGAGTAGTTGGACTGCATGCTGCTGCTGGAGAGTTTACTGCTGGCACAGAGCTGAGCAAAGTGATTTGAAGTGTGGTGAGATAAGACTGGAAAAGCAGGAAGATTAGGAGGCTGGCTGACAAGACTGTCTCCCATAGGGGTAAGACAGAACCCTCTTACACAGCAGAACATGGGCTTGTCAGTCTAAGGGAGAAGATTTAGTCTCTGGCTGTAATGTAGTAGTGCTTCCATTAGATACAACATAATGCAGCCACCAATTAAGAGAATGAGGTAAGCTGACTATGTCTACATCAACTGAGTGACCCAAACACTGGCCACAGTCAAGTTAAAGCCTTTTGCATAAAGCTCTTCTTATGTGCCTCTCCAATACCCTGTCATCAGTATCCTGTAAAAATAAACCAATAAACAGAATGTTCCTACACTTGAAATGTCCCATTCACAAATACAACTGGTAAAAAGATGCGAAAAGGTGACTATTCCTTCCCTCTGTTATAAAACTGAAATTGGCAATTAACCATGGTTCCCTGTCTCAGTTTTTGCAGAGTAGACAGTGAGAATGAAAAGTGAAAGGCGTAACGTGGTAATCTCGTGATCACAGCACAGCGTACCTCGGTTATTCTTACTGAGTTACAACGTCTGCATGTGTTTACCCGGCATACAATGGGAAATGCTCCATACCTTTTAAAGTAAAAGTAAAAATCCATGTTTCTGTGTTTTACTGAAGCACAGCATTAGAGGCCAAACTCATCACTCCTCAGCATCTCACATGAATGGAAGCTTTTTTCTTTTTAAAGCCTTTCGAGCCCTGCACCTAGTATAGGTCTGCAAATGGACACCCACATGTTCATAACTGCAGTGATGTTAAGCTGTACACACTGCCTACAGTCTTCACAGAGAGAGTCCCATGCAGTCAAAACATGGTATTTTATAATATTTCATCATAGTTCAAGTTTTGCCGATCTCTTACACAAAACTACTAGGATCTATGATCTATGATTTTGGCAACTGTCACTTAACAGGCAAGATGACCAACAAAAATATATCTCCAAAATGTTGGTGTATTCCATCAATAAGAATGAGAAGGCTTTATATTAAGTTGAATGAATGAATGAATAATAAATAAATAAACACATAAACACATAAACAAATTAATAAGCCAGTAAGTAAGTAAATAAGTAAGTAAGTAAATAGATAAATAAATAAAAATTATTACATATAATACTGTGAAAGTGTGCATTCAGCTCTTATTTTTCTGACCATCTATCTAAAGAATTCTACAGCACTAGAAATGCATGTAGTTTTAGTGTCAGTAACCCCAGTGGAAATGAGCAGACAAATGCTATAAAAAGAGAGCACTGGAGAAAAAGAAAACATAAACAGAGACAAAATGAGGGACACCACATAAACAAACAAAGAGAGACTCTAAATGGCTGATCTGCTCTGACCTGGAAGTCACCTCACACTTCCTCCACGAGAGCAAACCTCTTCCTGGCAAACAGTGCGACCACCTTTGTCTTCCCCGTCCTGAATAAATTAGCCATGACGCTCAAAAAAGTCCTCTTCCTTTTAGAAACAAGTGAATATGTAAGTGGGTCATCCTCACTACATCTTTGAATGTTTTGATGTGTGTGCACATGTGTAGTATGTGTGTGTGTGTATGTGACTGACAGAGAGAGGTACAAAGCCTTTAACCTTGCAGGAATGTGGAGTATCCTACTGGACTTCCTGCAGTGACTCTGGTCAGACGTGTGTCTGTATGTGTGTGTCTGTGTGTGTGTCTGTGTGCGTGTGCACATGGACAATGGAAAATTGGGATTTAAGAACTAGGTCACTGAGTTCCCATTCCTTTAGTAGTCCTGTCTGCAAAGGAAATGGCTTGCTTTCTGCTCAGGGACCACAAGCATCCCGCTTCCAGGCTAATGCAGTTTCATTAACTTCTTAGTCAAAGAGCCTCTTTTATAAAGTTTATTTTCTGTTGCAGTTTACCAGCGTATTGCAGAGAGAGACAGGAAATATGCAAGTGAGAGCCTGGTATGTACCTTAAGGCTGCTGAGCCACCAAACCAGACTCATACCCTCACCAGGACAAAAAGATGACAAAAACCCTCCAAAGTGAAGACAACAGACTTTTTTTCATAGCAGCTATGCTGACATGAAACGGCAGGACCCTGACTCTGTTAGATCTAAATGAAAAAGAATCTTCATTAATGTCATCAGTAACGCCTGCTGTTTCATGTCAAGATGACTGTGAAAAAGGTTTACAGACAAAATCAAACACCACAATGTTTTGGGCTGAATACCTCAATATCAACAATATAACAGCATCTTGGAAAATAGTATTCATATTTTCACCGCCACCAAGAGCATTTTGACAATTAGCAATGACAACTGGCAATATGTAATCAGTAATTGTTATGTATATATTACCTATGCTTTTCTATGTTGATTAAACCTTATGATAAACCTGTTGAGTTCCACATAAACCATACAATGAACTCATTTGACCTTCAAGTTTGAGTATGCAACTGTAGAAGTGTCATGCAGGTGTTTGCTTGAGTCTGTGGTTGTAGAAGTAAGCTTGACTCTGTGGTTGTAGAAGTAAGCTTGACTCTGTAACTGTAGAAGTAAGCTTGAATATGTAACTGAAGAAATGTTATGTGGTTATGTTTCTTTGATGTGATTGGCTGTAAGTTTCCTATACCACATACATGCGTGACTAGAATGATATAAAAGAGGCTAAGAGCCCAACATTAAACAGATTGAGTTTGGAACTCTGTGTGAGCGTCCATTCTCATTCTCCGAGCGCTCGTATGGGTAACAAAGGACGAGATTTCCCGCACCTATGAGAGGACAAGAGACTGCAGTTTGAACAGAAGGTTGAATTGCTTCTGCAGAAAACCTGCAATAGAAGAATTACAACAATTTGGTGTCAGAAGTGGGATACTGGACTAAGGTAAGCAGATTTGTTTTATTTTACTTACTGCTTCCTTTCTCCGGTATCCTGCCATTCAGACAAGGATCCCAATTGTAGTTTACTACTGATTGGTTGTTACCTGTTAGGAACTGGGTCTCACGGAAATCCCGTCCTTTGGAAATTGGGAAAAGGAGTAGAAAATGGGACAAAATCAGAGTAAAGGAACGGTAAAATACAAGGCCCCTGATGAGGTTAAATCCTCCGTCCATAGGTTAAAAACTTTAACGAACCCAATTCCAGTGAAGGGAGAAACTCCGAGTCAATTTGTTTCTCGGAATGCAGGTTCATATTACTGCTACCCCTTCACTAAAAAATCTGAATCTCTACACACAAAGACTGCCTAATATATGGCCAAAACCATATCCTGATGATGGCTCTTTTCGAAGAGAACATCTAATACAGATGATCAAATGTTGTGATCCAAAGAAAGGCATCATAAGTAAAAATTCTCCATGGTCTGATGGAAAATACATGCTGGAATGTTGTGATGTGTGGCTTAAATTTCCTACTGTTTGGAACGGTAATATGTAAAATGGTATCACTAGCCGGTTAGACGTGCCCGATTTTAAACCAGGAACGGCTAACTTAATGGCTGGTAGTATAGCCACTAGTTCATTGGAAGAGGAAGCTATGATAGTTTATATGGAAAAGAAAAGTAAGCAGGACTTTTAGTCCCTTAAGGTTATGTTGATGCACTCTTCAGAGGATGAAACACCCAACGGCATGTATTACCAAAACACTCAGAATACTCAGAATCAGGGCAACAAACGCAGACAGTGGAACAATAATAGGCCTAACAATGGTGGCAATACAACTGGAATTGGTAGAGGAAAACGAGGTAACTGCCACTATTGCAATAAACCCGGACACTGGTGTAATGAGTGTAGACAGAAAATGAGAGACCAAGGCAGTGGCAATCGCGGCAATCAGCCACAGCCTCAGTCTCAGTCAGTATCACAGACTACTCAAGGGGGGAGTCAAATGAATAATCCCCAGTTCCCCATGCAATGGCCAGCCAACAAATAGGGTTGCCCACAGAGTAGGTCCCAGCTAACACTGCAGATGTTCCACTTACAAGTAGCCAACAGATATCAGGAGTTGCCTATAGTACACATCACTGTTGAAGGGAACACTTACCCCTTCCTCATTGACTCTGGTGCCACGGTGTCATCGTTCTCTGGCAGAATGTACAATGGACCCGTATTTGCAGTTAGCATTAACTCTGTAGGGATAGATGGGACACCCACTCGATGCCCTAAAACTCATCCTCTGTTAACAGTATGGGGAAATGATAACTGTTGTTATCACACCTTTGTAGTAATCCCTAACTCCCCAGTCAATCTACTGGGAAGACATTTGCTGATGAAAATGAGGGCAAAACTCTCTTTTACTCCCACTGCTGTAATGCTTGATATTCCTGAATGCAACATGTCTTTGTTTCACACTGACAAAGCTGATTTTTCTTTGCAGTCAGACACTGCACTCTCTCTAATCAAACGCTACTCTCCGTCTGTGACTGCATGTGAAACCGTGTCTAACAATAACACCATTTCCTTAAACGTTTCATGTCTCTCTTTCTGTGGCAATGTGGTTACCCTATCTGACTCACAAGGCAAATGCGTAGAAATGAGTGGAGATTCACTCAAGATTTGAGACGCATAAACGATGCCATTGTGCCTCTCCCACCCCTTGTACCTGATGTCCCCGCCATACTAACTGCCATACCTGCTGAGCATGAATGTTTTACAGTTGTAGACCTGTGCAGTGCGTTTTTCTCTATCCCTGTACACCCTGCATCACAGCCATTGTTTGCCTTTACTTTTGAAGGACAACAATACACATGGACTCGCTTGCCTCAGGGTTATGTTGATAGCCCTGCTGCTTTTTCTATGGTGACTAGAGAAACTTTGAAAAACTTTTCTCCACCTGAGGGTTGTACCCTAATACAATATGTTGATGATTTATTGGTCACCGCTCCCAACAAAGCTCTGTGTGAAGAAGCCTCTCTGTCTCTCCTCAAACATCTTGCTGCCTGCGGGCATAAGGTGTCAAAGAAAAAGATTCAGCGGTGTCTCCCCCAGGTTCAGTACCTGGGCTTCCTCCTCTCCAAGGGACAAAGACGTTTGTTACCATCACGCATATCTGCTATAATGGCTGTTGCTCCTCCAAAGACAGAGAAAGAAATGTTGTCTTTCCTAGGCATGATAAACTATTGCAGACAATGGATTCCTGACTGTTCATACCATGATAAAATACTACGCTCTGCTATCACAGAAACAGGAATTTTATGGTCACCCAACATGGACTACTCTTTTAAAGCTCTGAAAGACGCACTGCTGCATGCTCCTACTTTAGGTCTTCCAGTATACACCAAACCCTTCCACTTATATGTATCTGAACATACACATGTGGCTACAGCAGTATTGGCCCAAGAACATGGCAGTGGATACAGACCCTGTGCTTACTATAGTAAGACACTCCCTGTTGTTGTACAGGGCATGCCACCCTGCCTGCGTGCAGTGGCCGCGTGCTCTATCATGGTGGAAGACGCTCAAAAGCTCGTTTTGTCTCATAATTTGGTCTTACACACTACCCATCAGGTAGATACAGTGTTGAATAACTTAACCTCTCAACACATGACCGCCCAAAGACGTTCAGGCTATGAAGCCATTTTGCTCTCAACTTCTAACCTCACTATTTCACATGCCTCTCCTAATAACCCTGCTTACCTGCTTTACAAACTACTAAAAAACAACTTACTCAATGATTCATGCTCGCATGACTGTCTGTCTGCCATTAAACACAGCTCCTCTTGCAGACCCGACATAGAAGCATCTCCCTTTGAGGATGGCTTGCACATTTTCGTAGACGGTTCATGTTCTAAACCCTTTGATGGTGTTTATCACTGTGGTTACTCTGTTGTGTCTTTACCCGACACTGTGCATGAAGCCTACAGCCTGCCTTTCAACTCAGCCCAGGCAGCTGGACTTATGGCACTCTTTCGAGCGTTTGAGTTATTTCCTGAACAGACTATTACTGTTTACACTGACTCTCGCTATGCCTTTGGTGTGGTAAAGTCAGCCGATGGCAAACCCATATCACACGCGTCTCTTGTCACTAGACTATTGTCCGCGTGTCATACACCTGCATGACTATCTGTTGTCAAGGTTAAGGCTCATTCTTCTGAGAAAGCTTTTATTTCTCTAGGAAATAATCTTGCTGACGCCGTAGCTAAGACAGCTGCAATTTCCTACCCGTCCTCTCCTCACCTAGGGCCTGCTACTTCTTTAGCTGATGCTACACTTGCCCTGCACCTTCATTATTTACCAGACAATGACCTAGCATACATACAAGCTCATGCTTCTCAGGAAGATTTTGTCTACTGGCGCTCTAAAGGTGCAACAGAACCAAATGCTGGGGAACACTTGAAAATACAGAACAAAGTATGTCTCCCCATGTCCTTGCTTCCCTTACTTGTCCGCCATTTTCATGGAATTTCACATGTCGGACAAAGGGGGGTGATAGAGCTGTTGAAAGAACGATTTGTTATAAAAAAAATATACAGGATATGACAGCCAAAATAATAGGCCAATGCTTAACTTGTGCTAGAAATAACAAAACAAAACATCAAGCCACACATGACGCATTACCACAACCTACTGCACCATGGGAAATGTTGCAGATAGATTACACACATATGCCTGCCTGCGGATCCATTAAATATCTTTTGGTAATAGTGGACCAATTTTCTAAATGGGTTGAAGCATTCCCTACTTCAAGAGAAAACAGTGTCATAGTATGTAAAATACTAACTAAGGAGTTAATTCCTAGATGGCATCCCTAGACAGATAAACTCTGATAGAGGAACACCATTTCTGCTGAAACCACTAAGAAACTGAGTGGGCAGCTAGGAATAGACTGGCAACTCCATGTATCCCATCACCCTCAATCCTCGGGGATAGTGGAGAGAATGAATAGGACACTGAAAGATAAGCTGTCCAAGGCAATGCAGGACACTGGTAAAAGATGGGTAGATTTGTTACCCTCTGTTCTTGCTGAAATCAGAATGACTCCCAGCAAAACTACTAAATGATCCCCATTTGAAATTTTAATGGGAAGACCATTTCCTACTCCTTGGGTACGTAATAAAGGTGCTCCTATCTTAACAGGTGACCTGGACATCGCCTTGGGAGAACACTGTCATGCTTTAATACACAAACTTAACAGCATCTGCGGAGATGTGTTTGTTTCTCTCCCTCTTCCTTCCACAGAACCAACACATCCCTGGAAGCCAGGAGACTGGGTCCTGATCCGATCCCTGGATCCCCGAAAGCTGGGAACAGCAGCCTATGGTCCACCAACCCAAGTGATTGCTGTGACCAGAACCGCGGTCCTGACGGATGACCAATCCCAGTGGATACACGCTCTCGCCTGAAGTCCAGCCCGGTGCCACGAGACAACCCTGGCGGAGATCGAGACGATACCCCTGGTTCATCATCTGGCTCCCCTGTTTCATCACGTCTCAGACCTCGAAGACAACATCCTGCTCTACGGAGACCAGATCCAGAGTCACTCCCAGATAACTGACTTTTCTGCTGACATAGATAAAATCGCATGCTTTAAGCTTTCTCCTGCTATTACTGCTTATAAATATAACGTTATTTTCTATGGTGATCACTTTACTAACCTCTCTTATCGAGATTATAATAAGCTAGCTAAAGGAATCTATATCAGAGAAGAAATAGTATATGACGGTCCCATACTCTATGAAATAGAAATAATATCAGTACGTGTGTTTGGACACGTAGAGTTTTGCAATTATAGTCCAAGATACATCAGATAGATACAACATTATATAACTTACAACTATAATCAATTAATACTAAATAAAGAAAAACAGGTTATAACTCTACAAGATGCCACAAGGCACAGGTGGGCAAGAAAACGTTGCCCTTGTAGTCACAGGCCACCCTGGAGAGGGGCGTGGAGGCAATGCTGCAAAACCACAAGGACCAAGTGATAGATTATGTCTCTGTGGTTATGCAAGCTGCCTCTCACAGTCCCTGGTACAGATACGCCACGTACACTGCAAGACAGTTCACTGAGGAAGAATGCTTTGTCTGTACAAAAGGTAAACCAAAGGTCATGACCGTAGCTGCACCCTTTGCTGAATACTGTCAAACCAGCAACCCGTGCACTAACAACTGTCCTAGAACGGGCCACCGAGCCAACGCTGTGTGCCCATTAGATTGCTTACTCCTTCGTTTTACCACCTCAAACACTGACCAGTGGCAGATTTTTTCTTGGTTGAACGAGACATGTTCACAGATTCCATATCACCAGCACAGTGAGGCTCCTCCAATTAACCCGATGCCACCCATTCACCCTGATGCTAGATTCACTTGCATAAGGATGCAATCAGGCTCAGATGTCCTTAACTTGGGAAACACACACCTAAAGTGTAACAAAACTTACAACGTTTTCAGAACTAATAACCAGAAAGGATTAGCCACAATAGACGATTCCGGTTATGGGGCACAAATAAAGAATTATGTTTTCACAAAAAGGTTAAACATTCCAGATGTCTTTTGGTCATGCGGAAATCACTCTCTTGTGTGGAATCCCTCCGACTAGGTCGAATCTGTTAGAATGATTATTTCATAATCAAAGGGGGGAATTGTTATGTATATATTACCTATGCTTTTCTATGTTGATTAAACCTTATGATAAACCTGTTGAGTTCCACATAAACCATACAATGAACTCATTTGACCTTCAAGTTTGAGTATGCAACTGTAGAAGTGTCATGCAGGTGTTTGCTTGAGTCTGTGGTTGTAGAAGTAAGCTTGACTCTGTGGTTGTAGAAGTAAGCTTGACTCTGTAACTGTAGAAGTAAGCTTGAATATGTAACTGAAGAAATGTTATGTGGTTATGTTTCTTTGATGTGATTGGCTGTAAGTTTCCTATACCACATACATGCGTGACTAGAATGATATAAAAGAGGCTAAGAGCCCAACATTAAACAGATTGAGTTTGGAACTCTGTGTGAGTGTCCATTCTCATTCTCCGAGCGCTCGTATGGGTAACAAAGGACGAGATTTCCCGCACCTATGAGAGGACAAGAGACTGCAGTTTGAACAGAAGGTTGAATTGCTTCTGCAGAAAACCTGCAATAGAAGAATTACAACAGTAATTAATCATCAGTAATTAGCAATGTGAATTTGACGTGCAGGTAAAAGCAACCATTGTTCCCTCAGCCATCACAGCTAAATATGTTGAGAAAATTTTGTCACTTTACCTTAATGAAGGCTTAAAACCAGGAAAAGGTTACACTGAAGATGTATCACAATGTTAAAATATCCAAAATCCAAGATGATATGAAATCTCATTTCATGATGTCAATAACATGACACCCATATATCACCCATCATTCCCAGGGTTTTACAATGGGTGGAAATTTAACAGCATACCACTTTGAGAAGGCACAATTTTCTTTGCGATCTATCAACAGAGGCCACAGATCATTTTAAAAATCTATCTATCTCTATCCGTAACTATATACGTAAAAAAGACTTGCCAACAGTTAAGCCTTAAGTGGCCACAAGATCTGGGAATGCAGCTGTACCTATCTATGGCAGACAGATGGTACAGCTGCATACACTGACTACCCTACAACTCAGACTGAGTTTATGTAAGGTCAACAGAATAATCCATTATCAAAGATGGATTCTGCCCTCTTCCCCTTGTTAGCTCACACTCAAGCAAGAATCCAGGCACTTGGCACAAGCATGCAAACACACAAGCACGGATGCCTTACACACACGAACGCACGCACGCACGCACGCACGCACGCACGCACGCACGCACGCACGCACGCACGCACGCACGCACGCACGCACGCACACATGCATACATGCACGCACACACATGCACAAAGGGCCTTTCAATGCCTTTATCAACAGGAAGTGGGACCACAACAGTTGAAGAGCACGAGGAAGCTGCTCCTCTCACGCTCACTTTTCCTTACCAAAACTACTGCTGGATACACGTGTGTGTGTGTTTGTGTGTGTGTGTGTGTGTGTGTGTGTGTGTGTGTGTGTGTATGGTGGAAGGAACATACTCTTACATTTATACACATACACACACATACATTCACCAACTGTCATGTACTATCTCAGAGCCACCAGATGTTTTCCCCTGCAGGCAGAGGAAAGACTGGAGAAGAGGACAAGATGAGTGACAGGAAAAGAGACTGAGACTGATCTGTAACAAGTGTGCTCCACTACTACACATAAACAGCAGCTATTCTAACAATCATCACCGTTCACTTGATTATTGCTGTTATTGAAAGAATAACATTCTCTCTCTCTCACAAAGACATTCTCTTATACATTTTAATTGCTTTTTTAATGATTACCATGTTATATTGTTACCTCTTCTAACAAAGTGGGATGGAGGTTATGTTTTCGCTGATGTGTGCAGGTTTGTTAGAAAGATACCTAAAATTACAAACTGATTTGAGTGAAACTTGGTGAACAGATTAGCCCATGGATCAGCAGATTAGTACTGATGACGATGATGACGATGGATCTGCATCTGGCATTTCCACCTGACCACCAGAGCGTGTTGTGAGCTCAAACTCCTTTTGTAAACAAACGGTCAGTCCTGCCTCTGTGTTCATGGCAGCTTGGTCATACAAAACCGAAAGATAACGCACAAAAATGTGTTTTGGGGATGAAAATGAGGGATACGTTTCAAGGCTCGTGTTGGATTACTTGGATTGTTTTGTCTCTTACATCCATATTGAAGCTGCAGACTTTCAGCTCAAGGTAAGTTGCTTTAAATGAACTTTTTCTGTTGCCGCAGTGCTGATCGCAGTGACAGATGCACTTGTGTGACTGATCTGAAATTTGGATACAGACTGACTGTAAACTGTATGGTGGAAAGAATGCATGCAGTGATGACTTGCAATTGGTCATTTTACTGTAAAAATGCATGTAATATTGCATTGCATTGTAGCTTTAAAGCCACGGTTATTATGCTGTGTTCATGTGCTGGTGGGAGAGTCTGACATCTGTGACTTCCAAGTTGGCTTTCAGAAAATCAAACCACGGAAGATAAACAATAAAGACACAAACTGTTATGGAGGCTGCAGCTTTACAAGTACGCACTCTGCATTCTGTTTATTGTACATTTTTGCTATCATATTACATTATGTGCACATAAAATGAAAATCATACCTCCTTATTGATGTCACTAGCCAGGGCGTGAGCCAAGTGAGCGCTGAAGGTGCTCTTTCCCACGCCTCCTTTGCCCGACAGCACCAGGATCTTGTGTTTGACTGTTGACAACTTCACTCCGATCTCTGCTATGGCTGCAGGCAGAGACAGAGAGCCAGTGAGGCAAAGACAATGTGTACATGTGGGTCTGCATATAGCATGTGTATGATTATCAGCCAAACAAATGTGCACAGCATGCATGCACACAAATACAGAGAAACAAACAACAAAGAACGCCTCAGAAATTTGATACAAGTGAGCGGCCCATTACTTTCCAATGCCAAGGTAAGGAGGAGGAGAAGAGGTTATGACTCAAAATGAATTTACATGAGCATGGAAGGAGCAGTTTTGAATTTTATCAAAAGTATGAGGTGGCAGCGTATTCCCAACACTCCTCGGCAGGAGAAACACAGGAAAAACAAACCAAGCGCACCCAGAGGAAACCTCTGTGAAACGGAAGTTCACAACGGAAGCTTCCTTCTCCACTTGCTATAAATCCTAAATCTGTTACACTGATTTGTCATGTGCTTCCTCATTTGTGTATCTTCCACAAGACTTCATTTTAAATGATCGACGATCAAAATAATTAGAATCAGGGGCACAACTACACAAACACACAAAAATGTAGTATGACAATCCTCATCCCATATGTACACGATCAACTGTTCAAATTTTCAGGATGTGATGACAGCCTTACCTGGGTCGGGGGCCTTGGTGGCTCCAGAGGCACACAGTGTCTGGTTGGGACAGCCCTGACATGCCGTGCTCTTTCCTGCTTTCTCACTCTGAGTCCCTGGGCAGTCTGGGAAAAACAAACAGTCAGGAATGAAACAACAACAAAAACTGAGGTAAAGTAACAGAACTCAAGTTGGAATTTATGGGAATATATGGAAATTAACAGGAATTTAGAGGAATAAACTGTAAATTTGCAAAATTGCAGGTTAGCCTATAACAGGGAACTTAAATGTAGTTGAAAAAAAAAAAAAACATCTTGCAGCATAAGTTTGGTTAAAACAACCAGATTTAAGGCAAATTCAGTTGAATTTCTACCCTGCATGGTGCATTTCTCCATCCCATGCACAAATCATTTCTAGAATCCTGCACACAGCAGCAGGACGACTGAGGCCACATGACTCGGCCTCCATTTGAGCCCACAGACTACATCCAGTCAAGTAGGTTTTGATGATATTACTGGGATAAATATATTTGACCTATGGTCTTGAAGTTTAACTGGAAAAAAATGAGTCAAAATGTGTCAACCATGGTGCCAGCGAGCTCAACTGTGATGCTATTTCTTGTGCCTTCTGCTAACCAGTTTTCTTACAAATACATTTATCATACAAGAATGTAGGTGTGTAGTTTGATTTAGCATGCTGATTGAGGAGTGTTCATCTATTCATGTAGCCTATTGTTTATGTTTATTTTTTGTTGTTCAATGCAAGAATCTATTCAATTACTACTCAAAATAAACCAAAGTCAAAAATGTAATTTTTTAAATTTTTATTAGTTTGCATACATGTCTGCTTAACATCCCATGGAAAGTTTCCAGAAAATTGTCAGAAATTTTCCACCCCTTTGCAACCCTAACTGTGACTCCTGAGCATCTCAGTCCCGAAGGATACTGACAAACTAAACTAAGACGAGACTGGTACCCAAACAGTTTCTGATGGGTTCCCATACAACAAGACTAACATTCACAGTACAATCATGGGTATACATGACTACAATAGCTAATACTTTGCTATGGATTTCTTAATGTGGTGTTGTTCTGTGGCTGTTATTCATAAGAAACAGGCTCCATGATGCCTTCACTGGCCAGTCAGAGTTCAGCATTTGGCAAAGCAATTACTTAGAATGATGCAGTGCTGTGTCAGTGTGAGCTGCATCATCTTTTCAGGGACCTTTTACACCAAATCTAAACTAAAGCATTGTATTGTTATGCTCATTTTACTGTAGTAAACCATAACACACAATTTTAATTTCCCTCAAGTTGAACTGTCGAAGACTTTTTGCTGACAGTCCTGTTTTGCTGTATGTTGCAACAGCACAAATCTGAGCAGGAATTCCTCATTTCACCAATTAGCATAGAGTGCACCATCACCACAGGCTGCTGTTACAGAGTCTGTCAGTAAACACAGTGTCAACACAGGGCAACGACATACGGCAAGCTACTGAAGACATGACCTGTCCTCAACTCACTATTAACTGTGAAAGCCCACTCACCATGACTTGGCAAAATTTCCGAGTGTTACATGAGCAGTCAGCACATCCTTGCATTACAAAATATGCATGTAATAGCTAGCTGCATTAAATCTTTGTCGAGACATTGTCAAATATCGGTAGCTGTAATTAACCGCATGTTTACTAACAAGCGCATGTTATTTAACGTAAACAAAGTTCAGCTCAGAGTCGCTTCCTGGCTGATGACACTTTCTTTTTCAGTGGTGTAGAAGTCAATTCAAGCACCAAGTTTGACCAAAAACACTATTATTATTTCTCCTATTATCCCAATTCAAATGTACGCAACAATTTAGCCGAAGTCTTCAGGCTTAGCGTGCTAATTCTGCAATAATTTTACGTAAGAGGTAAAGAAACGTCACAGCAAAAACCATGAGCTATTTGAAAACAGTTATGGTCGGTTAACAATAACGCCACAGTTTCATATTTTAAAAGTTATAAGGTTAATGTCACATTTCGACGAGGGTATTGTTAACTAGCTGTTGAGTAACACAGTCCTTACATGGGGTTTTACAGCCTTAACATAAGAGACAGAAGCTATATCAAGTGCAAGACGGGTGCTATAAACGTATTACCGAATGCTACAAACATACAAATATGTAAATGCATGTGTATAGTAGTGATTGTACTGTGAACAGGTGAGATTAAAGGAGGTTAAGCCTGCTTAATTTACTCAATACACGACCACATCCTCACAGGCTGATGACATTATGAAAAAGAAACTCAGGAGCAACATGTGTAATGATGAAAATGATCAAATCCATAAGAAAATAAGTTTTAAAACTCACGCTCCGGCGCATTATCGGGAACATCGGCCATGTTTGTGTCGTCTTCTTCTTCTTTGTGTTTATTGGCGGTTGGCAAATCAGCTTAGAGCCGCATTACCGCCACCAACCGGACTGGAGTGTGAGGCGCACGTACTGTATTAGGCGATGCAGAAAATCAAAGAAATACAAGGGTGGAAACAAGGGTAAGGTGGTGTTTTTTTGTTACTTTGTTTGTTTGTTTGTTTGTTTGTTTTAGTTTTTTAAGTCAAATCAGTTTTTTGACTTTTTTTTCCCATGAAATTTAGTAACACACACGCACACACACACACACACACACACACACACACACACACACAGATTCGAAGATATGAGATGTTACTTTTTCTTTTTTCTTTTTCTTTTCCTTTTTTTTTTCTTTTTCTTTTTTCTTTTGACTAAATCAATAGAGCCTCACCACATAAACTCTGGTAACAAAATGTGCAGACCTTATATGCATTTTGTGTGGAAGCAGATTTCCAATTTAAGATGGGGCCCAGTCCAAAAAAAAAAAAAAAAAAAAAAAAAAAAAATGCAAATATTGCATCTTAAACTACATCAATAACATTAAAAAAAATTATGATCAAAGCACATTTCACTGATACACTGACTCAAGTTATATATTTCATTAAAGTGATTATCTTACTACATAATTTAAAAAAAAAAAATGTTGGTTTTGAACAGCGTACTGCCTCTGTGGATAAGCATGGCTCCCTGTCTCCTTAAGATGCACTAAAATTTATCCCATGTTGTCCAGATAAAAGCTGAACTTTGAACATTGAACTCTGGATGCCGAACAATTGGATTTTGCAGGAAGATTTGCAAAATTGCTTAACGGCACAAACACAGATTAAGTCATGGCACAAAACAAGAAGTAGATGCTGTTCTTCCAGCACAAAAACGTCTGGAGTTTTTCCTCACAGTGGTAGACAGCAGAAGAACACCAATGGAAAATCACCTCCAAAACGAATGCATGTGGAACGGCACCACAGAGGACAAGCAGACAAGCACCAGCATCTTTTTGTAAAAGGAAGCATTCAGGGGTTATGAGAATTGTAGTATCACTTTTGGGAAACATAAAGCACTAACAATGCCACCGGGGGGCGAGTGCAAATAGCCCATTCTGCACGGATGTGTGATAGATTAACCCTGCTCCCCCAGAAACCAAAGCCATAATGATCAGCGACAGGAAACCATCCATGACTGAGGGAGATTTCTGGGTCTCAGGCATGCACGGATGCTGGTGTGCACATGTACACAGTAGGGGTACACATATTTAGATATTACAGCCTACTGAGATGCATGGGACTCCGGAACAGTTTTATTGCTGTTTAAAGGAAGAAAAAAAAAAAAAAAAGCCCACACATGGAAACCAGCAGACCTCTTCAATCTGCCTCACGACTTGAATCCACTGTACTTCCATGTGCCATGTATGATGCATTCAGGCTCCCATGAAGAAGCAGACGAAAACACAAACAGGGCCATTATCACAGTAAGGAAAGGGTTCCTTAAACTTTCTTAGTCCAGTATCTAAATCTAAAATTGGAATAAACTTAGGAACTAGCAAGGCTCATTAATATTTCCTTGGAGTGCTGCCACATCAAAAGAAGCCCTCCACCCACACACATTCATACAGCACAAACATTTTCAGATACAGGGAGCAAAACATCCTCAAAAGCAGCGTGCAAATTCTGCTTGACCTATTTGATTTCGGGAATTAGGAATAACATGATAATTAGGTTTAACAGCATTGTCCTTTTAATTTAGATTGTAATATATAAATAGATACACAGACAGATACATTTTTAATCCCCTTTTTTAAAACAATAATTGCAGTTTAGATTTATTTCACTAATTTATCAAGTCATATATGAAAGGAGAAAATGAAAGTCATTGTCGAAGCCAAGGTCGAAGCCCACTGCTTGAGACAGATGAGATCTGTGTGTTTTTCTTTTCTCTAATGCTTTGGGTTTTTAATAAAAACTCTACTGGAGGTGCGCGGCTCAGGAGGTAGAGTGGCTGTCTGGTAATCAGAGGGTTCAATGGTTCAATCTCCGGCTCCTCCAGAGGGCATGCTGATGTGTCCTTGAGCAAGACACTCAACCCCAAAACGTTCATGATGGGCACCTTGTGTGGCAGCCTCTACCACCAGTGTGTGAATGTGGAGTAAACATTTTAAAGAGCTTTGAGTGGTCATTACTCTGCAAAAATGCCATAGAAATGCATTTAATTTCCTGCAAGGCCCATTGAAAAAAAACTGTGTGTAAGTGCTGCTCTAACTGTTGCATAACCTCTTTGTAATTGTCAAGAAAACATCATGATCCTGTTGTTGTTTTGCCTGTTATTACTGTACAGGCTTTGGCTAGGAAGTATGGCCATATAATGCCTTTTGGAATGTGAGCATACAAATATGTAAACATATAGACATACATGCATACACACACACACACACACACACACACACACACACACACACATTGCTTTTTGCTCTCTGCTTTCTTTCCCTCCAATTCCTTCACCTCCCTCCTTCCGCCCCCTACCTTTTTCTCTCCCTGGGGGCTCGTATCACAGTTGAACAAGAGGAGAATGGATTTGTGTGTGTGTGTATGTGTGTGTGTGTGTGTGTGTGTGTGTGCCTGTGTGTCTTTGTGGTCTGCAGTTCCGGATGTTTCTGCTCAAACAAATGAAAACAGCATGACGAAGCCCTGCCATTGGCTGGTGTCTTTGGGCTGACAGGGTATCGTTTGTCGTCCACACCTCTGGCCTCACAATCAAAGGTGTTACGTGTGTGCACGTCTGTGTGTGTGTGTGTGTGTGTGTGTGTGCGCGCGCACGCATGCATTCTTACATGTGTGTGCATTTTAAGCACACCTTAATGCATGGATATTCAATGCAGATGTGTAACCACAAATGCTTTTGGTTGGGTCTCAAGTGTATATGTGAGCGCATGTGCTTGCGCTTACGTATTTTGAGCTTCTTGCATGCATAAATGTGTGCATCAGTGTGCCCTTGTGACCATCTATGCGTGTGTGAGTGAGTGTGCACGTGTGTGTGTGCTCCCCTCCCCCCAGTGTTTGCCCTGCCGAGAGTATGGAACGTGATATGTTCTTTGTGTCGGCCCGTCCTTCACAAACCGGGAAACTCCTGTTCAACAAAGCCATCACCAAACCTGTAATAAGAAAACTCCTCAGCTTTGCATGTGTGCTTGGAAATAGATATATGCACAGAATACATGGAAACCTTTATTGACATAACTTGTGCATAGCCCAGAGAAACAAAATTCAGTTCTGCGAGAGAAATGATTGATGGAAGGACTGGAAATCACAGCAAAAATGAACAGTATTAACGATTATTAGGTACAATTCCTTGTGCACATTTCTACAGAAGGTCCTGAAAGGTACCACAACTACAGGGACTGATTATGGATTGATTTTTAGAGATGAGGAATGTATGAATGGATATGGAGGAGACAAGAAACATAAGAGGATGAGAGAGAGAGATTGAAAGGAACATGCATTGATAGAGAGAAAGAGCTAAAGGTATTAATAAAAGAAGACAGCTTCTTAAAGAAAGGAGCACAGAGACAGAAAGACAGAGAGTGAACAGAGGGGTGATATTGGGTGTATAATTCCTCCCTTGAGGCTACATGAAAGTCCTCGCGCACCAAAAACAACTACAGCTGGAGAATGTCGTTGGAAGGAGTTGTTTTTGAAACGTCTATTACATCCTTCCTCTTCCATCTCCACTGCTCCTCCCTTGCTTCTCCCGGCCCTGGAAAGGAAGCACGGCAGAATTTGCTCATTAAAAAGAGAGAGCAAAGACCCAAAGTCCACGTTATCCACTGCACAAGGTTTACTCAGATTGTAATTACAGAGGGAGAAACAAACCATATGTCATGTGGTGGACTCCAACTCCAACTCCCATTCTGGTAATGTTAGTGCCATGTCTACCTGTTGAGCGACAGAGACTCATAATATATGTGTAATCTGCAGTATGTTGGGGCGAACATGTGTGTGCCAAAATCAGCTAATCAATCAACGAGTTGTCCAAACTATCAGGACAGGTTTACGTCAGCTGCGCGTTAGGTTAAACAACAAGTTTCTGAGCTGTCTTGATGTTGCAAAAGCATGAACTGTGCATTTTTTTAAAGCAGATGAATTTTTAATTTCTTAAATTAAGAAAAACAACAAAGCAAATGTAAAAGCTGTTTCTGGTCTGCTTCTTCGTTTGTGCTTGTGTTGAACGTGCTGAAAGTTTGATTTTGGCAGTAGACAAAAGTAGATGAATAGGCTGTTGCATGCTGTGTCAGACAAGATTCATGTAATTGGCTAATCTGTGCGCCAAATAGTATGTGGTTACGTTAATCTGAGTGATTAAAAAAAAAAAAAGGTCAAATGCTATTTCAAATAATATTTGGTGATGTTCACAGCAGCCATTTTGACATGAAATAGCAGGTAAACACAGCTGTTAGTCAACTGTTAGTCAATTCATGTCAAAAAAGCTGCTGTGAGGGTCTATTTGTCAATTCCAATCTCTCCTCCAGTCAATTTGCATTATGTGTGCTGTACATGGATGGATATAGGTACTGTAGTTCATACGAGGTTTCAACAGGGGGCAGCACAGAGGCTGTTTCATCTCATCTGTGGCTCCACAGGTGCCCCACACTGTCACCAACGCACGCTGTTTTGTAAACCACACCTAAACCCATGGCTGCAGTAGAAGGAATGGCTCACAACTAAATTCACCTGCCTCCTCCTGTATGGTTCCTTATTCATAAAGTATATTTGTGTATATGTTTCTGGAGGTGTGTCTCTTTAAATTATACATGCTCAGTGTCTCACTGATAGGTGACTTCTGAGCTCTGCTCTGTGTACCGCTGGGGACGAAGGCGGAGGAGCTTTAATTGCACTCCCTTCTGTCACATGTTTATCATTCATCACCAATATCAGAATAATAACATAACACAAAGACAGAGAAGACATACTGACAGCAAAAACAGACAGAGGCAATTTCAACAGGGATTTCATCCAAATTTTGTAATTCATCGTCAGCACTTCATTTTGTGTATTTATTATCCTAATTGTTTATTTCTCCTCTTTAAGTTATCATGATATTGAGGACCAGTCCCTTAGAAATTTCTCTAATGAACCCCAATCTCTCCAATGGTACAGTAGACATATTTTTTTCTCATACCACAATGAAATGTCAGGAGGCTTTTTATCTAATCCTGTATGTAAAATAGAAAGGCGTACATACACAATAACTCCAATGGATTCAAACCCATGTTAATATCTAATCCCAAGGTACATTGCTGTGCATTTAAAGGTATATCTAACTCAAATATTTTCGTTACCTCAGTTTGAACCGATGTATTGCCAGGAAGAAGCAATATTAGGACATGACCGCATGAGATGACACGTGTATTGCTATTTATTTATTTAACATTTCAGGCACAGTGAGGAACACTCCCTGCGGTAGAACCTGCACAGCAGAATACATCTGTACGACTATGCAACAGCTTCCAGTCGGAAATGAGTTGAACTCGACGGGCTTGGTAAACTTGGTGGCCTTGTTCTGTTCAGCTGCAGTCGCACAGATTGATTTTTAAACCTCTTTGTCCAGATTCTTGTGTGTGTGTGTGTGTGTGTGTGTGTGTGTCTACTATATTTTCTGTTCCTTTCTGTTTCACCGTTTCTCCAGCCAACAACATTTACAGAAATAGAGAAGAGCCTCCAGATGATGTTTTGCAATCTGCCACAGTGGCGCATAGACAAACCAACTACAGCCAAAATTTACCAGAATTTGGCTTGGTATTAATTCCACAGTGCCC
Organism: Myripristis murdjan; assembly: GCF_902150065.1. Taxonomy (NCBI): domain Eukaryota; kingdom Metazoa; phylum Chordata; class Actinopteri; order Holocentriformes; family Holocentridae; genus Myripristis; species Myripristis murdjan. Next base: position 8,520,552 of record NC_043987.1, on the reverse strand, counting down.
TTCACCAAGTCATTTTGTCAAATTCCTAGACTGGAATTACTCAATTTACACACAAAAACACCCTAAACTAATATTTACACTTCTAATAAATTCATAGGTAATATTTTCAGAATTTTTAAACTACACTTGAAACAATCTTTGTGGAGGAAAATGATTAGGCCAGGCCAGGCCATCCCAAATTATCCTAAGTGTGGAGTAAGATTATGGCAGGTCAGCCCTTATGTCTCCCTTCTGTTTACTCCACAGTGCCTGACTCCCTTATCTAGCATCCTGGTACACAGGCTGCAGCAGAGGCATCAGCTTGGCCTGTCTTCCAAGGCTAGGATAGCTATTTTGGTTATTACAAAGATTCACTGTCTCCGGACTGTCTCCATGATGAGTCCCAATCTAAGTTCAGTGTCCTTCAGAGACCTATAAAGTTCTTAGTATGTGGAGGAGCCGTCAGAACTGACCGTGGTGCCGCCCGTCCGAGACTGCGATCATTTCTCCTGAGGCAGCTGACTCAGTAAAGCTGAATATTCAACCTAAGTCATCCTGGCTCCATGTCTCTCTCTCTCTCTCTCTCTCGAGTCTTTTCTTCAATGAACCCCATTCATTTCCATAACAAATTGGTGTCACTGAACAGGATCTCTACAGAGCTGCAGTACTGGTAAGTTGACAAAATTTAATGTCTTTGTCACTGCCATGTCTGAGTTTGCCGAGATTCTGATATGTACTGAACGTTTGGAGTGATTGACATGTGTGAGAGACCAGGATGCAGTTGAAGTAAGGCTATATGTGTCTGGTTTGTTGACGGGAATGAACCATGGGTTGTCATCAGACCAAAACAAGTGAAAAAAAGATAAACAATAAAGAGGCAAATTGTAAATCTGAAAGGGAATGTCCTCCGAAACTTGGAGGAGCCCTGAGCCCAAAATTAAAAGAGAAACATGTTCATGATACATCCACACATCGCACAGACACATCCAGTAAGATGAAACCAAGTACTTCCACACACAAAACAAATGCTGGCACCCCAGACACTATACATTTTCACACACTTTTCGAGCCAAACACACCAGCAGGAGAGTTAGGAAGAACTAAAGGATGGTATTATGTGCTCCCTTTTTCATCTTTAATGAATAACTGGACACAGAATGAATGGCCTTATGCCGGTTCCTTTGAAGCAGAAAAACTTGACCTTGCTGCTTCTAAGGTGAATCCACGTGTGGGAGATCCGAAGTGGGATTTCCCATATATGATTGAGTGTGTGTCTGTATGGAGTGACTATGCCAAGGAGAGGAATGGTTTCGCGCAGAAGGAACGGAGGTGTGAATGGATAACTGACGAGTGGAAAAGGGCTATCTGCCGATGCGCAGGTGCTGTTTGGCAGACTCAGCTACCTGAACTTGCCAGTAAGTTGGGAATAGACAATGTTGCTACAATACAGAGGCGCCACTCCGATGTTGAGGCTTGTGCTAAAGCTCTGATGTATAGTTGGGCTAAAGGACAAGGGAAAGAAAAAGCATCTCTACGGGAGTTATGCTCTTTAGTGTTGTCTGCAGGAGTGAAGCTTCCGGACGATGTGGTTAATGCTTATGTGCCGTCTGTGTGTGCGAAAGTGGAGGATGCAAAAGTAAAGGATAGGGAGAGAGAGGCGCTATTGAGAAGTCAGCATCAAGATGATGAGTTGCTGTCTTATGTGTGTGCAATTCAGGAAAATCAGAAGAAGAGAGAGGCAGCTAGGAGAGCACAGTCAGATGAAGAGGCAGATACGCCTCCTCCAGGCGTCTCCGGACAGGTTAAAATATCCATTGAGGGAGATTTATCTCCTCCAGGTCATTCAGATCATGAGGAGTCAGAGGGGGAGGGGGCTGCTAAAAATGTAGTTGGAGATAGTGCTGAGAGAGGGCAGGAGACAGGTTTTTCCTCTGTTGTAAAAGAAAAAAAGCAAATGCAGCAGAGAGAAAACACAGGGCTCTGCTCAGACAGCAGACGAGAGGGTGCGACAGCTGTCCTCCCAGACAGTAAAGAACACAATGCAGACATGATGCGCCCTAAGAACGTGGTTGGGGACACGGCTGTGTGTTGGCCGTGGACCCCGGCGGAAGCAAGGGCCCTTTTGTCAGGTGCGCCCAGCCCGATGAGTAGTCCTGATAAGTACCTTAGTTGGCTTAGACAGACTGCCACGCTGTACAATGTTTTGGTCCCGGATATGGAAATGTTGCTGAGGCTCACGTACGATGATAACTGGCAGTTGTGTAAGCCTAAATTCCTGTTACCTACCGGTGGTGAAGGGGGACAGTGGCCTGCTGACACATCTCAAGATTCGTGGCTGGAGTAGCTAAACAAGCTGTTTTGCAGTGCGCATGTATATCTAGTGATACCTCTAAAGCAGCATTGTGTGTGCAAGAGGACAATGAAGTGGTGCCTAAGTACATTAAGCGGTTTGTAGACTGCTGGGATGATTCAATGGGAATTGACATTGAAGAAAACAGTAAAATGGCTGTGGGGATGTTCATGTCAAACCTTCAACCTCACATTTCTAACATGTTTCTAGTTGCAAATCGTAACTGGCGAACATTGACTTGGAGTGACCTAGTGACTACCATAATGGATATGTTTAAAGATGGTTGTTTTTCCTCTGGAAACACCTCACAGCAGCAGAGGATGCAGCAATCCCGTAAAAAAGGAAAGTGTCGTAAGTGTGGTCAATTTGGTCATTGGGCAAGGGACTGTAGAGCTACAATGTCTCAAAGTAATCACGGTGTACGAGATATTCAAATTCAGTACCCGGGACAGTGGCAGGTTTTTCAGCCTCACTCTGAACAGTTGCGGGTATTGCCGCCTCCACCCCTCCCCCTCAGATGTCAGCAGACACGAATTCTATTTTAGCCTCATTGCCCCCAAATTCAAAATACTACACAGTCATTGATTTGAGTTCTGCTGTTTTTTTGTCTATTCCTTTGCATCCAGACAGCCAGTTTCTGTTTGCATTTACATCAGTTTACCTGGACTAGGCTACCACAGGGCTTCCTCTCCAGTCTGACAGTGTACGCTGCTGCGGTGAGACGAGATTTAGAGGATTTACACCTGGCAGGTGGAAGTACTCTTCTTCAGTATGCTGATGATTTGCTGATCGCTTCTCCCTCAAAGGAAGCATGCCATGTTGACTCTGTGCTGTTATTGAAAAGACTGGCTGAGCGTGGGCATCGTGCTTCTCTGGTGAAGCTACAATATTGCAGCCCTGAGGTCACTTATTTGGGTCATGTTTTGCGGGAAGGACAGTGTATGATATCACCTGAGAGACTGAAGCTGCTGACTAATATCTCACCTCCCAAGACTAAGAAAGAGATACTCTCTTTCCTAGGCATGACTAATTACTGTCGTCACTGGATTTTTGAATATGTGGCTATGGACTCTATTTTGAGAGTGGCTACTCTGCAGGATGCTCCTCCTGTTGTGGACGGATGGTATGCATAAGGCCTTTGTGGATTTGAAGACTGCTTTGTGTTCAGCACCGGCTCTGGGCTTGCCGGATTACACTCAGCCATCTGTATGTGAGTGAGAGAGATGGCTTCGCCTCTGGCATGCTTGTACAGAAACTTGGATCGAACTATCGCCCAGTAGCGTATTACTCGTCTAAACTGCCCCCAATAGTCCTTGGTATGCCTGGTTGTTTGAGGTCTGTGGCTGCTGTTGCAGCTTTAATTGAAAAATCTGCACCTATTGTACTGGCCAATGACTGTGTGGTTCATGTCCCTCACTCTGTTCTGCATATTCTCAGTTCTGCTGCCACACAACACATTTCGGCTGCATACAGGTCAGGTTATGAGGCAATCATTTTGTCCAGCCCTCACATCATTCTACAGCGGTCACGACCCCTAAATCCAGCTACTTTTCTTCCTATTCCTGAAATGGAGGATGGTCATGCCTGTGACCTGGTAATTAACACCAGTACATTAATTAAGGCCCGATCTGAGGCAGACACCCCTCCAAAATCCTGATTTGATTCTCTACACTGATGGTTCATCTAGTAGACCCTCTGATGATAAACATCTGGCAGGTTATGCAGTGGTTACTGACTGGGAAGTTTTAGAGGCGGGTGCTCTTCCTCAGGGCACCTCTGCCCAAGCTGCAGAGCTGCAGGCTCTTATCAGGGCCTGTGTTCTCATCAAGGACAAGTCTGCTACTATCTACACAGACTCTCGCTATGCTTTCGGAGCTCCTCATGATTTTGCACAGATTTAGTGAAAGAGAGGATTTTCAACATCTTGTGGTAAAACCGCTCAAACATCATCAGTTAATCAGAGAATTGCTTGATACCATTTTGCTCCCTAAAGAATTAGCTATTGTTAAATGTGAAGCTCACACTAATGGTTCTGATTCTGTTTCCCTAGGAAATGCGCGGGCTGATGCAGCAGCCAAACAAGCAGCTGTTTCCTTGATTTCTGTGGTGCACCAGTGTGCCTCAATACAGCCTCCTGACCCAGTTGTTTTGCCCTCTTTTGATGATGTCACGGCGTTACAAAACTGTACTGATGGTGAGGAGAAGAAGCTATGGGTAAGGAAGGGTTGTGCACAGCAGGAGTCCAGCTTGTGGCTCCACCCTGACGGTCGACTTGTTTGTCCCCACTCTCTCCTTCACGTTTTGGCTCGTGTTGTACATGGTCCAACTCATGTTGGAAAAGGAGGGATAAATGAAATAATTTGATCACAATGGTTTGCCCCAGGTATTACAAAGGTTTCACAAACTCTAGTGAATACGTGTATGATATATCAACAGACCAGAAAAGCAGGGAACACCATTAATTATGATCACCTGCCGCCACCGTTGGGGCCTTTTGTAAATATACAAATTGATTTTATACATATGCCTAGTTGTCAAGGTTTAGGGTTAGGGTTAGCCCACAGGGGCTACGGCACCACTGACCCCACACCAAATTAGCTTGTTGTGGACTGATGACTACATAACTGAGTATGTGAAACATTTGACTGATGTTTTACAAAAGTTTTATTTGCAGGTTTCCAATAGACTCCCAAAGCCATCAGAGGAGCCCATTCATCCGTTTCAGTGTGGTGATTATGTACTAATAAAATCCTTGGAAAAGGAATCTCTTTCTCCTAGGTGGAAAGGCCCTTACCAGGTGCTTTTGGTGACCGGAACAGCAGTGAAGGTCGAGGGCAGACAGGAATGGATTCATGCGACCTGATGAAAAGGCATGATATGTGTCAGCGTCATCTGGAACTGGCCTCATCTGGCGTTTGAGAGGATTAAAATTAAGATACAGTTGTGATGATTTATTGTCGTAACAATGACTTGTTTGACCTTTTATTGATTTTAACACTGGTTTTAATCATCTTTTTAGGTTTAGGTTATAATTGACTAATGTCTTATTGTGTAATTGTTGATTTATGGAATCACTGATTTATTCTGATATTTATTGAGTGTTGACAGTAAATGAAATTGCTGAATGTGTATGATCATGCCAAATCAGGTGACCTTAATCGTTAACCTTTAATATTTGATTTACATATTATACCCTAGTTGTGATTATTTGGTTTATGATAGTTATATTCTGACTTCATCCTATGATATGATTTTTGAGTGAAGGTATTAATCAGTATTTTACCTTTAAGTGTTTCCTTTTATTGTGATTGTAAGTTTAATCTGATGATTTGTTTTGATCACTGGATAATTATTTTACATCTGATTATTTTATTCATAATTCCTCTTGTTGTAATTGGATTGACTGATTGTTGTAATGTGATGTACTGATTTAGTGATTATGGTTTGCCCATGTTATATGTCATGCCATTGATGTACATGTACTTGTACATGGTTTAGGTCAGGGACAGACATGCTGAAGATGTCTGGTGGAAGTGAAGTGCTAGTAACCTCTCCTTCCAGGTAGGTTAACTTCTGTCTGTACTTGACTGTTCGGCTGTTATACAGATCCCTATGATCGCCGCCCCATTTGTAATTCAACTGTAACATCTGTCTCCAAAATTATAGGGGGGTAGTAGGAAAGTTTTGTCCCACTGGGTTTTCGTTCCTACCTGTATAACCTTTTTATGGCTGACGGT